>NC_045964.1:41196383-41461383 GCF_010909765.2 Amblyraja radiata | reverse complement strand
GCCCTTTGGCCCACCGAGTCCACGCCGACCAGTGATCCCCACACATTAACATTACTCTACACACACTTAGGACAATTTTACATTTATACATTGATAGCAGGCCAATTTACCTACAAAATTGTACATGTTTGTAGTGTGGGAGGAAACCGAAGATGTTGGAGAAAACCCATGTGGTCACGGGAAGAACGTAGAAACTCCGTACAGACAGCACCTATAGTCGTGACCGAACCTGGGTGTCTGGCTCTGAAAGCACTGTAAGGCAGCAACTCTACCGTTGCGCAACCGTGTCACCCTAAATTATATAACCTTCTGTCCCCAAACACTGTTGTTACAGTTGAAGAGGTTAGCCACCTGAATCAATCCTTAAACCATGACAGTACTAAAGGAACAATTATTATCTATTATAGACACAAAAAGCTGTTTGTGTTTCTCTTCGGTTTAAAGCAGCATCTGCAGTTCCTTCCTACACATTATTATCTATTGACTGATTTTATATATATTACATTCTTTACCATGAGTAAGGCATTTTGCAGAGATTTTGATTAAATAAAACATTCGACTAACTTTATCAATAATCCACAACATTCAAATTATTCTATGCTGGAAAATCTGCATTTAACCCTTACCTAATGGCAGGCTAGCACATGGATCCAGGGCCGAGTGGCGATAGTGGGTGTGGGGAAATCAGTCATGGTCTCTCAGACTCAAATCTGGACAGAGAAATGGCAGATGGAGTTTAAACTAAGAAAGTATATTAAACAGATTAATTTGGGAAGTTGAAATAAAGAGGAAGAAGATTTGACTTTTTTGCCTTCCGTCACAGTGAGGAATGTGGGGAATCCACTGTTAACTTTCCCTTTACATTCAAAGCTTCAAAGGTTTCAAAGGTTTTAAAGTTCTTTTATTGTCACACGTACCATTAAGGTACAGTGATATGTGAATTACCATACAGCCATACCAAAGACATAACTTTTATGTTGTTGTGTGTCTTGTTTCTTTTTTTTTACCGTATGGCTGTATGTTAGAAATTAGGTGCAGGAGTAGGTCATTCGGCCCTTTGAGCCTTTCCATATCACTGCAACTTAATGGTACATGTGACAATAAAACCTTTGAAGCTTTGAATGTAAAGGGAAAGTATACAGTTAATGGGAAAGGCCTGAACAACATCGATGTGCAGAGGGATTTTGGAGTCTAAGCCCGTAGCTCCCTAAAAGTGGTAACAAAAAAAGATGGTGTGGTAAAAAAGAAACCACTTTCGGTTGCCTCCTCGACAGAGAGGCAACTTTTTCCATGTCGCCTCCCTCACGGCCTAACAGCATGGATTGGAGCGGCCTTTCCCGGAGTCAGGTCTGGAGCTTCAGCAGCGGGCGCAGCGTGGACTTTTCCATCGTGGAGCGGGCGAACCCATGCCGTGGGTCACCAGAGAGGAGTGCTCTGATCGCTGGCCTGGTGACTTTGGCATCATGGGGCTGTGGTCTGCGGAGATTCTAGCCGCGTGCGTGGAGTGGACTTATCAACCGGAGCCTGGGATCTCTTGCCGGGGATTGCCAGAGAAGAGCTCCGACTGCCGGCCAGCGGCCTACAACATCCTGAAGCCGCGGTCTCTGGTTGGAAAGTGCCGATTCGGGCACTCCAAGCAATGGAATGCGTTTGTCCATCCCGACGTCGGAGTTTGGATCATCCCGACGAGAAGGCCTGTACATCTGGCCGTCCGTAGCAGTGACTACGGAGGGTTCATGGCCTGACCACAGATGAACAAAGGAGGAGGACTGACTGAACTTTGTTGCTTTCCACCACAGTGAAGAATGCTGTGTTAAATTCTATTGTGTATTGTGTGTTCTTTTTTTTAAGTGTATTGCTGCTAGCAAATTCATTTCACTGCACCTTCGGGTGCATGTGACAAATACATTTGGCTTTGACTTTGACTATCCAAGCCTTTCACTATTCTTGTCTTCATTGCCTTCATTGGTCAGGGCATTGAGTATAAGAGTTAGGAAGTCATGTTGCAGCTTTATCGAAGTTTTTCTAGGCTGCTTGTGAAGTATCTGGTTGCATCATTACAGGAAGGATGTGGAAGCCTTCAAAAGGGTTAAGTTTAGTTTAGTTTAGAGATACAACGCGGAAACAGGCCCCTCAACCCACCAATCTACGCTGTCCAGCAATCTCCGCACACTAATATCCTACACAGACAAAGGACATTTTTTTACAAAGTTACCAAGCTAATTAGCCTGCAAACTTGTACACCTTTGGAATGTGGGAGGAAACTGGAGCACCCAGAGAAAACCTAAGCAGGTCATGGGAAGAATGTACAAACTCCAAACAAACAGCACCCGTAGTTCGGATCGAACCAGGATCTCTGTCACTGTAAGGCAACAATTCTACCACTGTGCCACCGTGCCGCCCCTCAGAAGAGGGTTGCCTGGATTATAGGGTATTAGCTATTAGGAGAGGTTGAATAAATGTGAATTGTCTTCTCTGGTTGAGGGGAGACATGATGGAAATATATGAAATTATGAGAGGCATAGATAGGTCAGAACTTTTTCCCCAGGGTGGAAATGTCAAGGGCATTTAAGGTGATATGTGGGACCAGTTTTTTACATGGTGGGTGCCTGGAATGTGCTGCCAGGAGTGATGGGGGTGGCAAATACAATAGTGGTGTTTGAGAGTCTTTTAGATAGGTACATGTATATGTAGGGAATAGATGGATATGGATCACTTGCAGGCAAATTAGATGGATATGGATCACTTGCAGATTAATTTAACCTGACATTATGATCAGCATAGACATTGGGGGCTATACTGTTCTGTATTCTATGTTCTATGATTTGGTAATGGGAGGTTGGGGATAAAGTTTGTGATTGGGCAGGGATACAGTGATTGGAAGATCGTAAATGGAGAACTTAAATGATTGTTCATCTGTAGATGTATCCAAGTGCCAAATATCACAGAAGCAGACCAAGTCAGACAAGTTGTTTTTAAGTCCCAGTGAAAGGTCTCATATTCATTGTGAAGGCCTGCACCAGCACATTAGCCCATGTGTGCAAAGATGGATTTTAGGGAAGGGCTGTTGTACACTGTTAGATACCACTGCAAGTGCCTCGTCTCTCCCATGTATACATTTTGCAAATTTGTGATGGACTCGGAAACAATTTGGCAAGCTTCATGAAGCATGCAGTAAGTACAAAACAATTTTCATTTTCTGGATTTCCGATAAAAATTCTGCCATTTCACACACAGAAATGCTCCCCCAAAATGATAGTAGATTTATGACCCTGGATCTGATTTTATGTTCCATAGCTGCAACCATTATTTTTTACTTTCTGCATTTATAACATAAAGCAAAATAAATATATATTTTTAATTTATAACAATCCTTCCTTAAAAGTGTGTGAAATTTTGTCATCTTAAACTGACTTGTAGAATGGGAATAAAATTGAAATAGAAATAATTTAATTGCCACACAACCAAGGTCGGTGGTATTTGGGTTGCCAGCAGCGGTACAATAATAAAGAACACAACCACAATAAAAATTTTACACAAACATCCACCACAGCATTCATCACTGTGGTGGAAGGCACAGAGCTTGGCCAGTCCTCCTCCATTTTCCCCCGTGGTCGGGACCACCACCCTCCACAGCCGTTGCTGCGGGCGTCCAGATGGTAAGGGACAAAGTCAAAGTCAAGGTGAGTCCAGGATCGGCTCTTCCCAACCAGAGACCGCGGCTTCAGGCTGGTGTAGGCCGCAGGCCGGCGGTCAAAGTTTTAAAGTACCTGCCGTGCCGCAGCCGGAAGCACCGCAGTCTGCAGGGCCGGCGGTCGAAGCTCCCCTCCAGGGGAGATGATAAGTCCATACCACGCCCGCGGTAGAAGATGGCCGCGGGCCGGCAGTGAAAGCTTCTTCTTCCCCCGGGTCCCCAACGTGAGATCCCGGGCTGTAGACGCCGCACCAGCTGGAGTTCTGCAGACCGCGGCTTCAGGCTGCCGGCTGCCGCGGGCCAGCGGAACGGAGCGCTCCCCTCCAGCGAGGTCTCACCCGCTCCGCGCCGAGAGTCTACGCTGCGCCCGCCGCTGAAGCTCCGGGCGCGTCTCCGGGAAAGTCCGCGCCGATCCTTGCTGTTAGGCCACGGGGGAGGCGACCTGAAAAAGTCGCCTCTCCATGGAAGAGGCGGCCGAAACGGTTTCCCCCTTACCCCCCCCACACCACCCCCCACACTTAACACACAAAGAAACATTAAAAACAGACTTTTAAACATACTAAAAAAATAAAAAAAGTTGAAAAAAGACGGACACGCTGCCGACAGGCTGCTGCCAGTGCAGCGCCCCCTACCGAATCAAATTGAACCAAGTATGAATAAAATTGGTCTCTTCGTATATTTCAAGTGGTTAAGTTGATCACAAGCACTTCAGTTGTGATCAACTTGTTGTATGAGACCATTTGCTAATCATAAGAGATAAGAGTAGTATTAGACCATTCAGCCCATCATGTCCACTCTGTCTTTCAATTATGGCTAATCTATCTCTCCCACCTAACCCCATTCTCCTGCCTTCTCCCCATTAACCTCTGCCATCTGTACTAATCAAGAATCTATCGATCTCTGCCTTTAAAATATCCACTGACTTGGCCTCCACAGCCTGTGGCAAACAATTTCACAGATACACCACCCTCTGACTAAAGAAATTTATCTTTATCTCCTTCCTAAAAGAACGTTCTTTAATTCAGAGGCTATGAACTCTAGCCCTAGGCTATCCCACTGGTGGAAATATCCTCTCCACATCCACTCTATCCAAGTCTATCTCTATTCTATATGTTTCAATGAAGTACCCTCTCATTCTTCTAAACTCCAGCGAGTACAGGCCCAGTGCCAACAAATGCTCATCATAGGTTAACCTACTTATTCCTGGGATCATTCTTATAAACATGGAGTCAGCGAGTCAGAAGATACCACCATGTGGTGGTACCAGGTCATTTAGAAAGTTCAACTCCCGTATTCAGGATTGGATTAATGAGGTATTCACACTGCATCAGGCAAACAGAAACGTTACCCCTGTGAATTTTCAATGTCCTGTCTCAAGACGCACAAGGACATCAGCTAATCCCCTAGCAAAATAAAGGTAATTTAAACAAGGTGATTTAATTAATCAAATAGGCCCACTGTGAATGCTAAGAATGACAATTCAATCCCATGAAATGGGCTCACACACACGGTATCAATTAGATAATGATTGACAAGCCATAATGTGGAAAAGATGCAAGGCGCACTTGGAGAATTACACATAAGACAGTCAAAGTAAGATCTATTGTTGTAAAATTAGAATGAATATGCCTGCAATGCTCTGCAGGTCAGGCAACCTTGCTGAGAGAAATATATTTTGATCAGAATAGAAGAAGTCTCTACATTTTCACTTTAACAGCACCAGCAACATGCGAACACAAACAACTGAAAATTTACCTCAAAGATAATATCCTGTGGTGGACATTTATTGAACAGCCTCTCAGATTTTGCTTAGTTATGAACCAAATTATACTAACAATGAATTTTAGATAACTAACCAAAAGACATTCCCCTCACTTCTCCACACCTCCTTCCCTACACATTGCCTGGTTGCACATTCATTTCTCAAACAATCCTGCCCCCCTCCCCCTTCTCCACATCACTTCCATTGGCTTCACTTTCACACTTCTTCCCTCATCTCCTATCTCACAGCCTTTTGTCTTTCTATCTCTAACCGTTATCCAACCATTTGCCAATCAACCCCCCCCCACCCCCCCACCCGCACTTCACCTGTATCCACCGAGCACTTGCCAGGCTTTGTCCTGTCTCCACCTCTCTTCAAGCATATCTCCCCTGCTACAATCAGTCTGAAGAAGGGTCCCCATCTGAAAAGTCAATATGCATCTCCTTCAGAGATGCTGCCTGACCCAATGTTTTACTCCAGCTCTTTGTGTCTTTATTAACTGTAATAGTTTTATTGCCATTGGGTCAAAATCATTTTCATTCTTAACTAGAAGCACTACTGGAACATCCTTTGTTTTATGAATGTATTTATGGATTATTGGTGAGGCTGGAAAACGCAGCATTTATTGCTCTTCCTTAATTGACCTTGCGAAGGAGATAATGACTGATATGAATAGCTTCACTTCCTGTGGACAAGTTTCCACAAAGATGTTCACCTGTAACAAGAGTACCTAAGGAAAACACAAAGTGCTAGAGGAATTCAATGAGTCAGGTTACATCTGTGGTCTGGAGTCTGCAGTTTTAAAGAAGGATCCCAATCAGAAACATCATCTGTTCGTTCCCTCCACAGATGCTCCCTGACCCACTAAATTCCTCCAGCATGTTTTTTCTTTGCTCAGGATTTCGGCCTCTGCAGTCTAATTTCTACAAGAAAATTAAACTCATGCGATTGCACACATGAAATTATTTTCTTCTAATACCACTCAAAATGGCGTTTATCTTGTCAGTACATGTTTTTTTTTAATTATTTAGGGTGGTGAAGCCTCAGTGAGAAATAATGTCAAGTTTTTGCATTTTTCCAAGAAAATTATAGGCACAACAGAAGACCTTCAGAAAATTCACAAAAAATATGTTCAAGTTCTGAATTAGATAAACAATTTAATAACAAAAAGCAAATACCACTGCCAAAAATGTTGAATATGTCTACATATTCTCTTTTCATAATAAAAAGCAAATACTAAAACCAAATTCATTGAAAATGTCAACATGTTATCTTTTCATAATAAAAAGCAAATATTACTGTTGCCCTATTATTTGATCTGACAATGGCACGGCCCAATCTGTTTCCTCTCTCAAAATAAAACATTCCCCGTTTGATAAGACTGCACGTTGAATAATGTATTCAATTTAGGTCACTGCTCGAGGGAAGATGATATTAAGCTGTAAAGAGCACAGAGCAGATTTACAAGGGTGTTGCCAGGACTTGAGGGCTGATGTATAGGGAGAGGTTGGTCAGGCTAGGGCTTTATTCCTTGGAGCACAGGAGGACGAGTTGCAATCTTATAGAGGTTTAGAAAATAAGGAGAGGAATGCATATGGTGAATGCACAGCATCTCTATTCCCTGGTAAAGGGAATCAAGAACCACTGGGCATAGGTTTAAGGTGAGGGGGGAAGATTTAATAGGAAGTTGAGGTGCAGCTTTTTCACACAGATGGTGGTAGGTGTATGGAACAAGCTGGCAGAGGGAGTAGTTGAGGCAGATCCTTTATCATTTTGTTCTAAATTTCTTTATTGATGAGTTAAACAATCTCTACCATGGTATCAATATTTTTAGGCAAATAATTGTGTCCAAAAAAAATCCGACTTTCAGGTTTACTATACCTAATTTAGAATAGATCTCCATACCTTGCCCAAAGATTAGGGCAAGGAGACTGACTAGTTGGCACCTTTTAGTGTGTGGCAGTTCGTCAGCTGCTTCTAATTGTGAATTTTATGATTGGCTACACCAGAAAATAATCTACCGAGAAAATGGCATTCTGCATTTCCAGTGACCATGCTGTAACGTTACTGCTGGCAGGATAAATCAAACACTTTATTTTCAGCGTTGCTTGGTACCATTTCTCATATTTTTCCTTGACACATCCAGACCAACTTTTCAAAGGTACAGGAGCCTAGAAACCATGATCAGGTTCAAGAACAGCTTCCTCACAACAACCATGAGGCTCTTGAACACTACATAATACTGACTAAACTACAGATGACGGAATGTCTATGTTTGCACTGTGGACTTTGGGCTGTTTTGCACTCATATCAGGATTATTAATTTAATGAAGCTTTGTTTTTTTCTATGTTATCTATGTATATTGTGTTTACGGGTAGGTTATGCTGCTGCGAGTAAGAATTTCACTTTCTGTTGTTGGTACATGTGACATTTAAACACACTTGACTCATGACTTGAGCCACGGGAGACAACAATGTTGGTGGATTAATAGTAAGATTAAACGAGAACTTACCAGTTCGAAGTTTGATCATTATTTTATGAGGAGTAACGTTGAGGGATTATGTGAAGAACCCGCCAGGATGCATGCGTGTCATTCTTCAAAGCAGCGGTGTGAAATCACAGATAACAGTAAATGACTGAACATAGTAAGATTAGAGAAGAGGATACCAGTTGAACTTTATGATCAAGGGTGGGAGCGGCGGGCACGTAATCCCTCAACGTTACTCCTCATAAAATAATGATCAAACTTCGAACTGGTAAGTTCTCGTTTAATCTTACTATTTTACTTCGGAGTCACGTGAGTGACTACGTGAAGATTTCAAAGCTCTGTGATTTCATGCCGTGGAAACGAGTCCATGCATCACATCTGCCTTAATTGACTAAGGGAGGAATTGTGTTAACATGTTTAAACATGAATCTGATATTGAAAATCCATGATAAATTTATTAACAACAAATTATAGCCCCTATTTTATGGGGTGAAAATCATATTACAGAACTTAAAATTGATTCTGCAAAAGTTCCAGGTTTAACCACTGGTTTATGGTAGAATTGTTGGAATGTTTTTTCCCTTAACCATCCTGCTGTCTCCAGGATTTGGTCCATCGGTACGTCCAACTCCATAGCTGCCAATGTAGCTGCAGCCCTGGTAGAATGAGATTTGAATATGTTAGTATCCACCCCAGCTGTTGTTAAAACCTGTTTCAGCCATCTGGAAATAGTTTGAACCGACACTTTCTTGTGGGGTTGCTTGTGGCTGATTAGTAGTGCCATCTCATTGCCTCTGATGTTTTTGGTGTTCTCCATATATAACAATAAATGTCTTATTATACAGAGACGATCATCTATAGGGTAGGCCCTAAATTCTATTTTGAGGCCTGATGATCCCGGTCTGTTCTGTTTGACTAATTCGTGAATATGAAAAGTTATATTTTTTGTTGAAGAAGTCATATTGTCCAGCCTTAACTTATGTAAAGACTGTACCCTTTGTGCTGTGACCAAAGCCATCAGCATGACTGTTTTATGCGGCAGCTTTTGCAGGGATAGAGCTGTTGCTGGAGACCAGTTCCTTAGCAACGTTAGGACAATACTCACATCCCATATTTGAGAGTACCTGGTTCTTCAGGGATTGATATTAAAAATTCCCCTCATAAGTTTGTTTACCAGGGGGTGAGTCCCAACAGAATGACGCTCTGATCCTCGCCATAGATATGCTGAAAGGGCACTTCTGGCGCAGTTAATGGCACTGTAACTGAGCCCCTCATCATAATGGAGTAATGATGTAACTAGTAGCGTGGATAGGGGAGAACCAGTGGATGTGGTGTATCTGGACTTCCAGAAGGCTTTCAACAAGGTCCCACATAAGAGATTAGTATACAAACTTAAAGCACACGGCATTGGGGGTTCAGTATTGATGTGGATAGAGAACTGGCTGGCAAACAGGAATCAAAGAGTAGGAGTAAACGGGTCCTTTTCACAATGGCAGGCAGTGACTAGTGGGGTACCGCAAGGCTCAGTGCTGGGACCCCAGCTATTTACAATATATATTAATGATCTGGATGAGGGAATTGAAGGCAATATCTCCAAGTTTGCGGATGACACTAAGCTGGGGGGCAGTGTTAGCTGTGAGGAGGATGCTAGGAGACTGCAAGGTGACTTGGATAGGCTGGGTGAGTGGGCAAACGTTTGGCAGATGCAGTATAATGTGGATAAATGTGAGGTTATCCATTTTGGTGGCAAAAACAGGAAAGCAGACTATTATCTAAATGGTGGCCGACTAGGAAAAGGGGAGATGCAGCGAGACTTGGGTGTCATGGTACACCAGTCATTGAAAGTAGGCATGCAGGTGCAGCAGGCAGTGAAGAAAGCGAATTGTATGTTAGCTTTCATAGCAAAAGGATTTGAGTATAGGAGCAGGGAGGTTCTACTGCAGTTGTACAGGGTCTTGGTGAGACCACACCTGGAGTATTGCGTACAGTTTTGGTCTCCAAATCTGAGGAAGGACATTATTGCCATAGAGGGAGTGCAGAGAAGGTTCACCAGACTGATTCCTGGGATGTCAGAACTGTCTTATGAAGAAAGACTGGATAGACTTGGTTTATACTCTCTAGAATTTAGGAGATTGAGAGGGGATCTTATAGAAACTTACAAAATTCTTAAGGGGTTGGACAGGCTAGATGCAGGAAGATTGCTCCCGATGTTGGGGAAGTCCAGGACAAGGGGTCACAGCTTAAGGATAAGGGGGAAATCCTTTAAAACCGAGATGAGAAGAACTTTTTTCACACAGAGAGTGGTGAATCTCTGGAATTCTCTCCCGCAGAAGGTAGTTGAGGCCAGTTCATTGGCTGTATTTAAGAGGGAGTTAGATGTGGCCCTTGTGGCTAAAGGGATCAGGGGGTATGGAGAGAAGGCAGGTGCAGGATACTGAGTTGGATGATCAGCCATGATTATATTGAATGGCGGTGCAGGCTCAAAGGGCCGAATGGCCTACACCTGCACCTATTTTCTATTTCTATGTTTCTATGGAGGCCTGCCAGGAATTCCAGAACAGACGTTATGTTCATCAAGCTGTAAGTGATGTTGTTTCTGTAACAATATATCTCCCATTTCCTGATGTATACCAGATATTATTTTTTGGTGGACTGCCTGTGAGCCGCTGAGATAATGTTCAATGTTCGGTCTGTCAGTCCCAGTTCCAGTAGAGGTTTCTTTAGACTCTACAAATTAATAAGTTTGTCGTTTTATGACACGGATGGCTATCTCCAGTTACGGGAACCAACAAATTTGGTCTTTTCAGGATGGTGATACATGGCTCTAAGACCATGTCGAGTATCACAGGGAACCATGCCCCAATCGGGCACTACCAAAATACCAGACGCCGAGTCTTGTTGTATTTTGCGTAATACCCGACTGATGAGGCAGAAGGGAGGGAATGCATAGAAAAACAATTTCCCCCAATGCAGCGAAAAAGCATTTATCGCTGATGCCCCAGGGTATGGTTCCCAAGAAACATAGTTTGGTAACTGGTGATTGAGTCTAGATGCAAATAGATCGATATCTGGTGTTCCATACCGTGCTACAATTTCAGCAAATACATTTATATCCAACATCCATTCGACGTTTTCATTGAATTTGCGTGACCTGGTGTCTGCCACTGAATTTAGGTTACCCGGCAGGTAAGTAGCTGATATCCAAATATTTCTCTGGATACACCATTGCCAAATTGTATTAGCCAGATTGTCACATGATGTCGATTTGATTCCACCCATATGGTTAATATATGCCACCACGGTGGTATTGTCAATCTGTAGTCTAACATGCTGGTGATATATTCCAGAACAGTATGACTTCAGGCCATAGAACGCACCCAACATTTCCAGGTAGTTTATGCCAAGTGTATGTAGTAATGATGCCTCCTGTGCATTCCATCTACCTCCATAGCTGGAGATGGAATTGGTAGCACCCCTACCAAGCGCACTGGCATCAGTTTGTAGCACCACTGAGGGGTTGCTGCTAATAATAGGGCTGGAACAATACCGAATGTTATCCCTCCACCATTTTAATTCCATAATTGCTTTGATTGGTAGCTTCATTGTTCTGTCGAAATGACCAGCATTAATTTTGAGTGCTTGTATTTTTGCCCTTTGTAAATTTTGATAATACAAAGGTCCAAATTGTGTGGCTGGAAAAGCAGCCACTATTTTGCCAATCACCCTTGCTACCAATCTGATAGATGGTTCACTGATGTCAATGAGGTTGTTGCAGGCCTTAGTTAAGACTGTAGCCTTGTCCTTTGGTAAAGTCACCGACATGTGAACTGAGTCAATTGTGAACCCCAAATAATCCATTATGGTGGAAGGCGTTAGTTTAGATTTAACTGGATGGATGATAAACCCCAGTTTCTCAAACAATTGTTTGGTGGCTGATATAGCTAGTTTGGCTAATTCCAAAGTTTTGCCCACAATCAATATGTCATCTAGATAGGCCATGATCATAGGTCTTTGTTTCCGAAGAAACGCTAGGGCTGGTTTCAAATTTTTTGTAAACAGCCTGGGGGCTGATTTTAACCCATTTGGTAGAGCTCTGTACTGCCATCCTGCCCCATCCAGTTGAATTTTAAATAACGTCTGTGGTCAGTCCGTATAGGCACTGAATAGTAAGCATCTTTTAAATCGATGCTAGCCATGAAGTAGCCCTCGGAAATCAATTGTTTGGCAGTAACAAAGGTTTCCATTTTGAAATGAATATATTGCACATATGTATTCAAGTTGGTCAAATCTATGATGATGCGACAACCACTATCTTTTTTGTTTTTGGTAAAGATATTAGACACAAATTCCAGAGAATCGTGTTGGGTTTTTTCAATTACCCCCTTTGCGTGAAGTCTCACCAGTTCAGCATGTGCTTCTAATTTTTCTTTTCGTGAAAGTATGAATGTTCGGTTCGGTACATGCTGAACTGGGGGGCTATTTTTGTGCACAAATTCAATGGTATATCCTTGGATACTGTTTAGGATATAAGTGTCTGTTGTCAATGCACTCCATGCCTCCCAAAAGAAGTGTAATCTCCCACCGATATGTGTATTATCCACACTTCCTATAATTTGTAAGGGACCAGACCCACCTACCTCCATGGTTACCAGTGGAAGGTTTACTTCTTCCTGTGTGGTCTTCGAGGAGGTTGAGGTGCCGGTGTCCGGGTTTGGGTTTGAGTTTGGGGTTTGCGCATTTTCCACGAAGGCCGGTCTGAGCCATGGCCTAAAAAAGACCGCTGTCCTGTACGCCCGGCCTTTGAGCTTTCACCAGCTTCTCCTGTTCTGCTGGTGGATGCATAAGGGTGCTGTCTGTGGCTGTGGGAGGTCCTTGTTGTTGTTGCCTTTATGAGCCCCAGGGTTTTTGCCTCCTCATCGAGCTCCTTAACCTGCTTGGACAGGTTTCCACCAAATAATAATATTGGTGGCTTTGTGTCTCCGGGTTTGCACAAGCCTTCAAATTTTGGATTTAGGGCAGGTCGGATGGCACTCTTTCTGACACTATTGATTTCATACTGCGTATTGCAGAAGAGTGCCAGTGCATCCTGTTGCTCTTGCGACATTTCCTTCCCATCCACTGTGCGAGCGAATGCTGTGATCCCTGCTGTCAGTAGTTTTAATATTCTCTGGAGCTTGACATCCATGCTTCTAACTGCTGCTCCGACGTGTTTCCAAATACAATTATTCACGACTAGAACATTCAGGGATACGCAATTTCCTGGTGCCAGATATTTGGCAGTGGTGTCTATCACAGGCTGTTCCTGTAGTTGTTTAAATGACAGGACATCAATGCTGGCAGCTAGTTTCTGTTCTAGGTTCCGTCCAGTCTGATCCGGCTGTAAGTAGTTGGACACCATGTCCAGTAGATTTAGGGCACTAATGGATGCATTAGTGATAATTTTTCAAAACTCTTTAGATTCTGGAGTAGTTCCTGAGGATTGGAGGGTAGCTAATGTAACACCACTTTTTAAAAAGGGAGGGAGAGAAAAAACGGAGAATTACAGACCAGTTAGTCTAACGTCGGTCGTGGGGAAACTGCTAGAATCAGTTATTAAAGATGGGATAGCAGCACATTTGGAAAGTGGTGAAATCATTGGACAAAGTCAGCATGGATTTATGAAGGGTAAATCATGTCTGACGAATCTTATAGAATTTTTCAAGGATGTAACTAGTAGAGTGGATAAGGGAGAACCAGTGGATGTGTTATATCTGGACTTTCAGAAGGCTTTCGACAAGGTCCCACATAAGAGAATAGTATACAAACTTAAAGCACACGGTATTGGGGGTTCAGTATTGATGTGGATAGAGAACTGGCTGGCAGACAGGAAGCAAAGAGTAGGAGTAAGAGGGTCCTTTTCACAATGGCAGGCAGTGACTAGTGGGGTACCGCAAGGCTCAGTTCTGGGACCCCAGCTATTTACGATATATATTAATGATTTGGACGAGGGAATTGAATGCAACATCTCCAAGTTTGCGGGTGACACGAAGCTGGGGGGAAGTGTTAGCTGTGAGGAGGATGCTAGGAGGCTGCAAGGTGACTTGGATAGGCTGGGTGAGTGGGCAAATGCATGGCAGATGCAGTATAATGTGGATAAATGTGAGGTTATCCACTTTGGTGGCAAAAACAGGAAAGTAGATTATTATCTGAATGGTGGCCGATTAGGAAAGGGGGAGATGCAACGAGACCTGGGTGTCATGGTACACCAGTCATTAAAAGTAAGCATGCAGGTGCAGCAGGCAGTGAAGAAGGCGAATGGTATGTTAGCATTCATTGCAAAAGGATTTGAGTATAGGAGCAGGGAGGTTCTACTGCAGTTATACAGGGTCTTGGTGAGACCACACCTGGAGTATTGCGTACAGTTTTGGTCTCCTAATCTGAGGAAAGACATTCTTGCCATAGAGGGAGTACAGAGAAGGTTCACCAGACTGATTCCTGGGATGTCAGGACTTTCATATGAAGAAAGACTGGATAGACTCGGTTTTTTGTACTCACTAGAATTTAGAAGATTGAGGGGGGATCTTATAGAAACTTACAAAATTCTTAAGGGGTTGGACAGGCTAGATGCAGGAAGATTGTTCCCGATGTTGGGGAAGTCCAGAACAAGGGGTCACAGTTTAAGGATAAGGGGGAAATCTTTTAGGACCGAGATGAGGAAAACTTTTTTCACACAGAGAGTGGTGAATTCTCTCCCGCAGAAGGTAGTTGAGGCCAGTTCATTGGCTATATTTAAGAGGGAGTTAGATGTGGCCCTTGTGGCTAAAGGGATCAGGGGGTATGGAGAGAAGGCAGGTACAGGATACTGAGTTGGATGGTCAGCCATGATCATATTGAATGGCGGTGCAGGCTCGAAGGGCCGAATGGCCTACTCCTGCACACTTGTAGTTTGTTCAGCAAACCCCTCTTCGGGGTCAGCCCAGAATTGACTCCCAGTACTCCCCTCTGACGAGGGAGATGCACTGTGCAGCCCTACGTAAGGTGCTGCTGTGGGTGTTATCCCACGGTGACTAGACCCCATCTCCCGGAGTCTGTCACGTTGGAGCATTTGCTCCATGAGCCGCTCCATCCAGCTCCAGCGCACACGGTCGCTGGCCGCTTGCGGCTCCTCAAAGTCGGACTCATCAGAGTCAATGGCTCTGTTTGATTTTCTTTTTGCCTTCCCGCCCGGCCCCGGTGTTGATCTGGCAGGTGCGAGGGCTAAGTCGGGCACAGCTGATCCCATTACGGGTGATTCCTGTGCAGCCGGCCGCTGCTGGCTGCCCGCAACTCCGCGGTCCTCCCCCGCCAGCTTTGTCGCTGCTCTGGTTGCTTTTTTGGATTTGTCCATCGTTTCCCCACCTGTGAAACAGTGTGGGAAAAATAAAGACCGCAGAGTAACTACTTACCTGTCGGTCCTGGCTTTTAAACTTGCAGCTGCGGGGGAACGTCGTTCCACCCCGCCTGTCGTTTCGCAATGCGTGTAGCGATACGACACGCATGTGCCCTGGTGGGTTCTTCACGTAGTCACTCACGTGACTCCGAAGTAAAATTGCCAGTAAATGTAAGTTCCAGCACCTTCTTTCATATTGCATACTTTAGAGATGTGGAGAAGATGTTTCCACTAGTGGGAGAGTCTAGGACTAGAGGTCATAGCCTTAGAATTAAAGGACGTTCTTTTTGGAAGGAGATGAGGATACATTTCTTTAGTCAGAGGGTGGTGAATCTATGGAATTATTTGCCACAGAAGTTCTGTAGAGTCCAAGTCAGTGTATCATTTTTAAGGCAGAGATAGCTAGATTTTTGATTAGTACAGGTGTCAGAGGTTATGGGGAGAAGGCAGGAGAATGGGGTTACGAGGAAGAGATAAATCAGCCATGATTGAATGGCGGAGTAGACTTGATGGGCCAAATGGCCTACTACTCCTATCACATGATCTGATGACGACTTTGGAAGATGCAATGATATCTTATTGAAATTTGTTCTTCCACAAATATCTAAATCCAAATTAGCAGAAGATGCATTCAGAGCCTCAGCACAAAGCTACAATAGACTGCAGTATGGTCAATGTTTCATTGTTTTAGGCAAAAAATAATATTGACAGCTATCAAAACCAAAAGAATAAATTGGTAATGTTTAAAATTGCACTTATTATTTGATACCCAATCTCATTAGTAGGTTGTTTAGAATTGGATTCTTTGCTGCATCAGAATGAATCAGATTAGAATTTCTTGGTATGTTTTATAATGCTTGTGTGTGCCATGTGAGTGAATCACACCACTGTGTGCAAATTAAATAGAACTGCTCAACTTGCAAAATAGTACCTGGAACTAACGTGTCATTTTATGCAATGCCAGATGTTCTGGGCATGGATTTGCATAGATGACATCAATTCCGAAGCTATACTCATTTGGAGCATCCCACATCACGCCTGGATCATGTCCATCTGGTTAAAAATATAGGAGTACACCTTTTCCTAGTAGGTGTTATCAAAGTATAAAGCAGGACATAGATCAGCTACAGCAATGGGCAAAGAAATGGCAGATGGAGTTTAATCTGAACAAGTGTGATGTGTTGCATTTTGGCAGATCAACAGCAAGACCTCCCATAAAAAGAATTATGTGCGGAGGTATATTTATGTCCAAGTCCGTAGTTCCCTGAAACTGGCAACACAAGTTCCCCCATATCCCTTGATTCCTTTAGCCCTAAGAACTAAATGTAACTCTCTCTTAAAAGGTGGCCAAACGCACACCTCTTTCACGTGGAGATGCGATTTAGGCAACATTCTCCAATTTTACATTTGATAGCGTGTAGGATTCATTAAAACTGTCCAAAAACCAGTTGTCAAAACCCATTTTCAAACACATTGTTCATTTACTAGCGGATAAGCGGTGCTAGGTAGATATTCCTCTGCTTCAAGCCATAACAGAGCTGGATGAAATTTAACAAAATATTTGCAACATTAGTCATGCCGTCCACATTATTTTTCAAAATATTTTTTTTTTCCACCTTGCTGTCAGCATGCGTTTGATGGAATCCTGTGATTCTCCACAAAAATGAGTTGTTACAGAAACCCATCTGTCTTACCTTGTGCTCTGATAAGTTTAATTGCAGTTTCACTGGGATGGCGTGCGTGTATAAATGCAATCTGTGCAAGATGTTTGCAAATTCAGGCCTTGCTGACAGTAATCAAGAAGAAAGATTTTGTGGCTTGGACTGTGACATTCATCTTCTTGATATCAGCTTGCTTGACATGACCACTCTCTAATTCATGGACTGCTAACATTTTCGGTGCCTTGAAGCTTTACATTAATTTTGCATGGAACAAATCAGTTTCTAAAATATGCTGCTTTTTTTTTTCAGTCTTTGAATAAATCAAAACAAACACATCTTGCACATCTACGAGCAAAAGAATGAATTCTGAATGAGGATGGGATCACACATTATTAATTTAACAGGCTTGTCACCTCATGTGTGCATTCTGGATCCAGGTCTGTCTGCCTCAGAGACAGTACTGCTGTCGTTATAACAGGATGGGTAGCTGTTACAAATCCAAGTTCTGCGAGTCAGGATGCTATTACCACTGCTCCGAGGAGACCATATACAATGGAACAATGATTCATTAATCAACAGGCCATGCCCCATTATACCTGTGTTTTATGAGTAAATACTGATTTACCATAGCAACGACTTAATGTGTTCTCTAATCTAATTCCCGTAATTATTCATGCTGGGAAGTTAGATAATCATTACAATCCTGTGAATAACAATATTCACCCTTCATTTCTGCAGGAATTAAATGGCTAATACCCTCCTCCCCACTCTATATTTCCTGTGACCCCCCCACCCCAGTTCTCCTCCAATCTCCTTCCACCACCCCCACCACCCCACCCTTCACCCCCTCCCCTTAGTCACCCTGCTCCCTTCCCCTCCTTCATATACTGTCTCCCATTTTGGTCCCTCACTTCAATTTTATCCTTGCTCTATCCTGTTCCGCCTGTCCCCTTCCACTTACATCCCTCCCTCCAGCTTTACATTTCACTCCTCCTCCTCTCCTCTCCTTATCTGACATCCTTTTTGTCTCTTTTTCACCTCCACCAATTTTCACTTCCTCAACCCATCTGCTAAACAACCCCGCTCACCTGTATCCACCTCTATCACTTGCCAGACATTTGTCCCACGTCAACCTCTATTCCAGCTCCCCCCCCCACCCCCCCACCCCCTGACTACAATCAGTCTGAAAAATGGTCCTGACCTCAAAGGTGGTATGCCATTCCTTTGCCCGATGTTGCCTGACCCGCTGAGTTCCTCCAGCGCATTGCGTTTTAAATGCGCTTCATAGGTTAACATATTTGTTTTATTCCGCAATCGAGGACAAGATTCTATACTAATGCATCTGCAGCTGTCAAAGCATGTGTACAACATATGACAATAAAAAATTGTACTTTTTGAAGCATCTCTAATGTATTCAAATATGCTGAGATGCCTCACAAGAACGATAAGAACCACATAATGAACCACACAAGGCGCTGGAGGAACTCAACCAGAACTTCCTAGAAACAGCACTGAAAATTGGTCTGATCAAGGGTCCTGACCCAAAGCATTACCTGAACCATTTATTTTACAGATGCAGCCTGACCCGTTACGTTACTCAAGTACTTGGTATTTTGTTCCAGATTCCAGCATCTACAGTCTCTTTTGCCTCGAGTCAATAGTTAAAAGTATTTATTTGTCATATGTACTGACAACAGAACAGTAAAATGTTTACTTGCAGCAGCTTAACATGCTTTTAAGCACAATACCCATAGAAAGCATACAATAAAGAACCAATGAATAGATTAATAACCCTTAATCTATATAGTAGCTCATTACCTACATAACAAGGCACTGTTGTTTCAAAAAAATATATATAAAGAGGTCCTTTGTGTAACAGTGAGAAGTAGGGAGGAAATGTTATCAAGAAAGGGAATATTGTGGGAAAGAATTGTATTATACAGGAGAGTAAGTTTATAGGTCTGTGGTATTGAGCGAATTAGCATGAAGAATTAACCTGATCATATTGAAGAGACAATGGCAGTATACAGCTGGAGCCTGTGGCTAGATAGTGATGGCTTGCTGTGTCGGTGTTTCTGTAGGCTGGAGGGAATGCAATACAAGATACTGTAAGACCACTGCACTTTACAATAGAAACACAGAAACATAAAAAAATAGGTGCAGGAGTAGGCCATTCGACCCTTCGAGCCAGCACCGCCATTCAATGTGATCATGGCTGATCATCCACAATCAGTACCCCGTTCCTGCCTTCTCCCCATATCCCTTGATTCTGCTTGCCCTAAGAGCTCTATCTAAATTATCTAAGAATAACCTCTACTAAACTCAGATGTCATAAAACATAGAACATAGAACATAGAAGACAGAACAGTACAGTACAGGAACAGGCCATTCGCAGCACAATGTTTGTGCTGAACATGATGCCAAGATAAACTAATCTTCTATGACTGCACGCTGTTCATATCCCTCCATTTCCCGCATACCCATGTGCCTCTACAATACTCTCTTAAATGCCACCATCGTGTCCACCTCCAGCACCAAACCCAGCAGCATGTTCTAGGCACTCACCACCCTCTAAGTAAAAAAACATGCCCCGCACATCGCCTCTAAACTTTGCCCCTCTCACCTTAAAGCTATGCACTCTAGTATTGGACATATCTACCATCGGGAAAAAGATTCTGATTGTCTACTCTATCTATGCATTTCATGATTTTATCTACAAATCAGGTCTCCCTCAACCCACGCTGTTCCAAAAAAAAATCATCCAAGTGTGTCTGACCTCTTCCTGTAGCTAATGCCCCTAATCCTAACCAGGTTATGGTAGGAGAATGGGGTTATTGGGAGAGATAGATCAGCCATGATTGAATGGCGGAGTAGACTTGATGGGTCGAATGGCCTAATCCTGCTCCTTTTACGTATGATCTTATGATCTTATGAGATAAGTTGGTCTTGATATCATGCTTGGCACACTTTTGTGGGCAGAATTACCTGTTCCTGTGATGAAGAGTTCTATGTTCTATGCTCCATGTTCTAATAGTTATTTTATGGTTATATGCATCTAAATACAGTGAAATGCTTTGGTTTGCATACAGTCCAGTAAAATTGTACTATACATCAGTACAATCATACATAAGTAAAAGAATGCAAAGATGCCAGGGATGTCAGATAGGTATAATTTTTGTAACTTTGTCGGTGCCAAAACATGGCAACTCTTGAGTACTGCCTAGATGAGGTCTGCTTTATGATTTTATCAAGTTGTAAACAAAACAAAGCATTTCACTGTACTGAGGTACATGTATCATTGAAAGTATCATTGAAAGTATCATTGAATCATTGACAAATTGACTCGTTGGAGTCAGCCTATTCCAGTGTCAGAGCAGCAGTGTCAAAAGCCAGGCATTACATTGGTTGGGTGATCAGAAATTGCTAATTGCGCAGCTAATAAAAAGAAGGCAAGATTTAGCAGAGTGGCTTATTGGGAATGGTCATGTTTGGAGAAAGGATGTATTGAGGTGAAATGGGAGGCTTTGGCTCAAGAAGATTTTGGAGCAGAGGGTGAGCAATGTTCTGTTGTTTCTTGTGTGTGATTGTTGTGCTTTTTTTTCTCTTGGTTTTAGTGAAGGTAGCATGATGCAATTTTCCTCCTGCAGGATGTGGGAAGTTCCTTATGGCCGCATGAAGGATCTGGAGCTGCAGCAAGATGACCTCAGGATCATGCAGGAAAATAAGAGCTTCATAGATAGGAGTTACAGTGGGGTGGTCACACCCAAGGTACAGGAAGCCACTAGTTGGATAATGACCACAAGGAAAGGGAGGAAGCAGAGCCTGCAGGTGGCCTATGTGGCTATTTCCCTTCAATACAGGTATAGTCTTTTGAATACTGTTGAGGGGAATGACCTGTCGGGGTGAGCAACAGTAGTAGTCATCTTGGGCGATGGCGCAGTGGTAGTGTTGCTGCCTTACAGTGCTGAAGACCCGGGTTCAATCCTGACTATGCATGCATACTGTACGGAGTTTGCACATTCTTCCTGTGACTGCGTGAGTTTTCTCTGGTTTCCGATTTGTAGGTTTGTATGTAACTGTACAGATTTGTAGGTTAATTTGCTATGGTAAATTTCCCCTAGTGTGTAAGGTAGTGTGCAGGGTGATTGCTGGTTAGCATAAACTCGGTGGGCTGAAGGGCCTGTTTCCATGCTTTATCTCTAAAGTTTAAAGGTCTGTGTGTGGCACCAGGCCAGGCTCTGGGCACAATGAGGAAGTGTAATGTCATGCAGAGCTGTAGTGGTAGGAGACTCATTAATTAGCGGGATACGCAGGACCCGAGCTGCAATCGAGACTTCAAGATAGTGTGTTCCTTTCTTGGTTCTAGGATATTTCAGAATGGCTGCGTGACATTCTCAAGGCGGAGGGTGAACAGCCAGAAGTTATTGTGCATGTTGGCACAAATTACATAGGTCGGAATAGGGATGGTGTCCTAATAAAATGAATATAGGGAATATGGTAAAAGGGGTTAAAAAGCAGGACATCCAGGGTAGGGATCTCTGGATTACTCCCAGTGCCATGTGCTAGCAAGGGTAGGAACAGGTGAATATATGGCTGAGGATTTCATGCAGGGGGAGGATTCGGATTTCAGCTCTGTCAGTTTGGAAGGTGATGAAAGCCATGGGTGCAAATCCCTGTGCCTCACCTGGACTTGCACCCATGTTTTCCCTTCCCTATCCCCTATCCCCTGTCCCATTCCACCTATATTCTTTCCTCTGGCTTCATAATTCTTCTGCTTGGCTGATCCAGAAGATTAAGGCACATGGGATCCAATGTGACAGTAGATTGGAATCAAAATTGGCTTGGCCACATCAGATGGAGGATAATGGTGCAGGGATATTTTTTCTGGCTGGAGTCTGTGACCTGTATTCTCCAGGATCAGTGTTGGCATCTCTAGACTTTGATGAAATAAAGGAGGAGTAATTAGAATGTTTATAGACGTCTCAGAAATTGGCAGAATTGTGAATGGTGAGAACGGTTGTCAAAGGATGCAGCAGGTAGACAGAAAATGCTAAAGTAACTCAGCGGGACAGGCAGCATCTCTGGAGAGAAGGAATGTGTGACTTTTCGGGTCAAGACCCTCTCTCCAGAGATGTTGCCTGTCCTGCTGAGTAACTCCAGCATTTTGTCTACCATCGATTTAAACCAGCATCTGCAGTTCTTTCCTAAACAAAGGATACATCAGAATATAAATCATGTCGGGAACATGAGCGGTGAAATGGCAGATGGAGTTTAAATTGGATAAATGTCAGTGGTTACACTTTGGCAGGACAAATGTAAGAGGAAAGTATAAAGTAAATGACAGAGCACCTGGGGACATTGAGATACAGCGTGCATGTAGATAGCTCCCTGAGAATCAGATCACAAATGGATAGGGTGGTTAAAAAAAGGCATAGGCATGATTGCCTTCATTGGTCAGTTCATCGAGTGTAAAAGTTGAGATGTCGTATTGCAGTTGTATAAAACTATAGTTAGGGCATATTTGGAGTATTAAATGCTATTCTGGTCACTGTATTACAGGGAGGGTGGAGGTTTTAGAGAGGGTGCAGAAGATGTTCATGAGGATGTTGCCTGAATTAGAGAGTATAAGCTTTAAGGAAAGATAGAGTAAAGGCACATGAACAGACAATGATATACCAATGTGTGCGGAGATGGGATTGGTATCATAGTCAGCACAGACATTATGAATGGAAGGGCCTGTTCCTTTGCTATGCCCGTTCTAAGTCCTAATTTGTTCCGATGATTAAAGGGAATGAAGTTCAGTTTGAAGACAAATGTTGCACATCATCCAGAGCAAGATTTTGATAAGTGAAACAAATGCATAAAAACTATTGCAGGAGATGCAAACGACACCAATATCAGTGCCAGATTGTGTGCAGAATGCATTTCCTCTTATTGCAGTCGGCCACTTGAAAATCTTGACTGATGAACGAGAGTATCTTTTCATCTGCTTTAAAAAGTTGAATCTTATGGAATACCAAAGGGGAAATTAGTTATGTTAATATGTCTATAATTGGTATTCGGTGACAGATTGGCATTTACTGAAGCAGCAAACTTATGGTATTAATTTAAAGTTCTGAACGAAGGAATGTGGAGGCACGGATCATAGATTATCCACAAAATATTCGTTTCCATTTCCCATGTGATATGTAACAATTTGGTTATTTCCCACACAGCTGAAGTGCAGAGATGAGACATTTCTGAGAGAAACCATGCATGGGTGTTTTTAAATGCAAAGTGATGTTTATTTTCCAAATTTGATTGAATAAACTACAATTCTAATGGCTATTTAATAGTTTTTCAAAATAATCCTCCTTAAAGAAATTGTGTAGGAGAATAAGATGCAGATCTTGGCATTTTCATTCCTGTCATTTATTCCTATTGGTGAAAGTGACAATGCATATCGAATAATAAAAATCTAATTATACCGCACATTGTAAAGGCCATATTGCTAAATTGTAGAAGCTGAGCTCCTTTAAGTATATACACACACCAGTGTACAATCTTTGGCAGTCCTTGAACATTATAAATGCTTTCAATATAGAATAATAAACACAAATCGAGAAGATTTCCACATTATTTATCAAAATGCAGTTTTAAATTGCATTTTGGACCATAGAGCCCCTAAACGACCATAATTATACCTGCACTAGACTCCATAATATACACCCGTGGCATTTCATTGTTTGTGTGGTGCTGAAGTGCTCACGTTGGATTCTAATTACTTAGGCACAAACCACAATGCGATCATTATTTTCACAAGATAATCCTCGATCTTCTGCATAATGAGGTATACTATTAGGATGTGACCCAAAAGCTATCTGCAGGCTTCAGTAAGACAACTTCTTATTGTCCGGAGACAATATTCCAAAGTGCAGTGAAACATTGTAGCCCTAATTTTGTCACGTGGATGAGAAGTGCGGGTGGTATTGGGGGAATGGTTGTTGGAAGTATGAGCAAGTGGTAGTAGTGTGGAGCCAGATAGACGTTTCTCAGGGTACTCACCAGAATATTTTAACTCCATTTGGGCAGTAGTAACGT
Organism: Amblyraja radiata; assembly: GCF_010909765.2. NCBI lineage: Eukaryota > Metazoa > Chordata > Chondrichthyes > Rajiformes > Rajidae > Amblyraja > Amblyraja radiata. Next base: position 41,437,289 of record NC_045964.1, on the reverse strand, counting down.
AAGGGTTCACTTGGCTGTTCAGCTGCTAACAACATCACAAATTCACATGTTATTTGGAGTAAAATTAGGTACACTCCGTCATTTCATCATAGCTGATCACTGCCTTCAAATCCCATTTTCCTGTCTACTCCCCCTAACTCCCTAAATCAAGATTTTGTCCATCTCTGCCTTAAAAATATCCACTGACGGCCTCCACAGCCCTCTGTGGCAATGAGTTCCGCAGATTAACTACCATCTGACTAAAGAAGTTCCTCCTCACCTCCTTTCTAAAAGAGTGCCCATTAATTCAGACGTTATGACCTATGGTCTTGGACTCTCCCACCAGTTGAAACATCCTTTCCATATCCACTCTATCTATGCCTTTCATTATTCTGTAAGTTTCAATGAGGTCCCCCTCAAACTTCTAAACTCCAGCGAGTACAGGCCCAGTGCTGTCAAACACTCATCATATGCTAACCCACTCATTCCTGGAATCATTCTTGTAAACTTCCTCTGGACCCTCTCCAGAGCCAACACATCCCTCCTCCGATATGGGGCACAAATTTGCTCACAGTCCACCAAATGCGGCCTAACCAGCGCCTTATAGAGCCCCAACCGTTAGATCTCTGTCAAGTATGTAACACTTGGGATACACAAGCATCCTCCCACATCCCAAAGATGTGTGGTAATGTAGGGTAATAGGCCGCTGTAAATTTGTCCCAAATATATAGGGAGTGGATGTGATAGTGGGATAAAATAGAATCAGTGTGAATGGGCAATCGATGGTCAGTGTGGACTCGATGGACCAAAGGGCCTGTTTCCATGCTGTATCTCTAAACTAAACTAAATCAAACTAAGCTAAACGACGGAGCCACTTACTAGGACACTAGTAAGAAGATAAGATAATTTCTTTCTCAGACTTTTGGGACCAGCTTGGTTGATATAATAAATAACCTTTGATGTACTTAGAAGAACAGCTAGTTTTAAATAAATAGTTAACCTTTGTTTATAGATGAGGGTAGAAGTGCAGATTATTGATTATATACTGTAATGGTGCTTTCTCACGGTGCGACCTGAAGCAAGACTTAACAAGAGTTTAACATCGTGGGAACCTCTGCGATAGCAGTACGGCATTCGTGGACCATCGAGGACCTCCGTGGCGCTAACGGCAGGTAGTCGTGTAACTTTGTAAGGTCGGGAGAAAATTCAAACATTTTTGAATTTCTCCAAGAGTGACTTGAGCAGCGTTGCAACATTGTATGAACGCAGATGCCAGTGCAATATCCGTGCGATATCCGTAATGACACTTGCGGGTACCGTGGGAACTCCTGCGAACGGTAAACCCGGAAGCTTGACAGAAGGGACATAAGGTGAGTAAAAAAAGGTGGTCTCAATATCGCCAATGGACCATGTGTCCATCGAGGACATCCCACCTAATTGTCATTGTTTGATAATCTTTTTCACAGTAAAAAGACTTGCAGAGATGCCTCTCAGAAAAGCGTAAAGAAAGGGGTCAAAGAAAGTCAGAAAGTTTTTAGCCATGCAGGTAAATGAGGAGGAAACTCAGCAAGAGAGACAGGTGGAGAGGCAAGAGGAGATGCCAGAGATACCACTGCCTGTGGGCTCCTTGGAACAGGGAGAGGGTGATCAAAGTGGATTTGAGATTGCCTCCCAGTAGTGAGTATCTATAACAATATATTAGTTTATGTACAGGAGAACAATTTAATGTTATCCATGATTTAAAAACATACAATGCTACAGATGTAAAAGTGCTGTTTTTGATTGATTGATTAATTATACCTTTAATAATCCTTTACAGGAAATTACAGTGCCACGACAGCTTCAAGACAGACATAACACCACACATTTCCTCAAATAGCTTCCATACTTAACAAATTAAAATACAAGTTAAAATACAAGTTAAAATACAATTAATTAAAAAAATTAATGTTTTGCAGGGAACAGACAGACTTTTATAAGATAAATTAAAGGAAACTGCAAAAACAGTACTTTTACATCTGTAGCATTGTATGTTTTTAAATCATGGATAACATTAATTTGTTCTCCTGTACATAAACTAATATATTGTTATAGATACTCACTACTGGGGAGGCAATCTCAAATCCACCTTGATCACCCTCTCCCTGCTCCAAGGAGCCCACTGGCAGTGGTATCTCTGGCATCTCCTCTTGCCTCTCCACCTGTCTCTCTTGCTGAGTTTCCTCCTCATTTACCTGCATGGCTAAAAACTTTCTGACTTTCTTTGACCCCTTTCTTTGCGCTTTTCTGAGAGGCATCTCTGCAAGTCTTTTTACTGTGAAAAAGACTCTCAAACAATGACAATTAGGTGGGACGTCCTCGATGGACACATGGTCCATTGGCGATATTGAGACCACCTTTTTTACTCACCTTATGTCCCTTCTGTCAAACTTCCGGGTTTACCATTCGCAGGAGTTCCCGCGGTACCCGCAAGTGTCATTACGGATATCGCACGGATATCGCACTGGCATCTGCGTTCATACAATGTTGCAACGCTGCTCAAGTCACTCTTGGAGAAATTCAAAAAAGGTTGAATTTTCTCCCGACCTTACAAAGTTACATGACTACCTGCCGTTAGCACCACGGAGGTCCTCGGTGGTCCACGAATGCCGTACTGCTATCGCAGAGGTTCCCACGATTTTAAACTCTTGTTAAGTCTTGCTTCAGGTCCCACCGTGAGAAAGCCCTTTAAGTGCATACATTGAGTGCGTTCATGGGAACTTCATGCTAGGGGTGAGAGCGACTTTACCTTGGACTGTGATATGGCTGGTGCCAGTCCCATCGAGTTCTCCAGACCAGCCATTGTAGACAAAGGACTCCAGCAAGAAGGGGTAGGATTTGTTGCTTTATTAATACATTAGCTGTATTTTGTCATAATAAATATAAAGGTGGCACAGTGGTGCAATGGTTGAGTTACTACCCGTACAGCACCAGAGACCAGGGTTTGATCCTGACTATAGGTGCTGTCTGCATGGAGTTTGTATGCTCTCCCTATGACCTCATGGGGTTTCTCTGAATGCTCTGGTTTCCTCCCACATTCCAAAGACATGCAGGATTGTAAACTAAACATACCTGTAGTTGTTTGTAACCCAAGGTTGGCAGAACAGGAGTGTAGCAGGTGAGCTGCGAGATAGAGATGTAGTAGGGGAGGTCTGGACTCAAAAGGGGGGTTCTCTAACTTCATTAATTAATGCTGCCCTTTTCATTCACTTGCATGATACAAGCATTGCTGGCAAGCACTTAATGATTCAATGGTATTTTATTGTCACATGCACGTAGGTACAGTAAAATGTATTTGCATATAATTCAGTAAAATCTTACTGTACCTAAGCACAATCATACATGAGCACAAGAGTGTAAGAGTATCACATTACTCTGGGGCAGTACACAAGAGTAGCCGACAGGCTCCATTTTCTATCCTTCAAGTTTCAAACTTCTTAATGTAGTGTCTTAACTTTGCATTAAAGGCCTGGCAGCGGAGTGGGTTGGTGTTGCAGGGGTCGGCCTGGCCTGGCGATGATGTTGGTGTCCTCCACTGCTGTTCCGCCACTCTGTTGTTCCGTGCTGCTGCAGGCCGCGTCTGATCCACTCGTTCATCTGACCTCTGTGGGACCTCCAGCATCCTCCTTGCAGCTTAACAGGCTTCTTTCATCTCTATTTTTAAATTCTGATGAAGCATTAATTCTGTTTCTCCTCCCACAGATCCGGTCTGAGCTGACTCCCTCTCTGAATTAATAGTGGGGTTCCACTTGATTTCAATTCCGACTGCCCACAAGGTGATGGTGAGCTACCATCTTGAATAAGTGTCGTTCTTCTGATGAAGGTATTCCCACAGTAACTATAGTGATAGAACAGAGAAAATATAATGCTACAGCACAAGAACAGGCCCTTCAGCCCACAATATCCATGCTGAACATAATACCAAGATAAACTAATCTTATCTGCCTGCACCTAATCTATATCCATCCATACCTTGCATTACCATGTGTCTATCTAAAAGTCTCTTAAATGCCACTATTGCATATGTCTCCACCATCATTCATTCCATGCACCTCCTCTCTCTGTTTAAAATAATTGCCCTACACTGCTCGTATAAATTTTGTCCCTTTAGTCTTAAAGCAACCCAAACAAAAAATCCTGAACAATTCACTCCATTCTTTTTGCTCTTGTTATTCTACTTCTTAAAAAAATCTCCTGCACATTTTGCATAATCTCTCAATGATAGAATCTAAATATTGCAGCTTTGTATTCACCAAATGCTTGCTGCAATTTCATAGACAAGTCGATTTCATCTTAAACCAGCCTGTGTAGTGGCACTTAATGCAACAACCAGGTTGAAAGTGATGCACTGAAACTTGAACTCGCATCCCTTTGTGAATCATGCAGCAAACGTCTTGTCTTGAGGTGTAGAATTCCTTTCATTTTAGCGGGCCTCATTGCTATTGATATATTAATCCCTGCTGGTTTTATTCCTCTGTGGACTATTTCCATGAGTTTGGCTGATAAATCATTTAATGTATGTTACAAAAACTGAAAAAGACAAGAGGCCAATAACTTACAATCCAATTTTTGCCTGAAGCACCTTGCTTGTACGTTTCAGACCAAATATGAACGTGTGAATAATTAAACCAGAACCTTGGAAGCCATTTTTGCACCGTTCATCTATACCCTTTTTTCAATGGGTGGAAAGACATCAGGTCTCTGAATCATTGTTGGGAGAATATTTAGGGATCACTCCTGATGCATGATTGACTCGCCAGAAAGGAAGACTACATCCCCAGCGTGAAAGGTTAAACAGGTCTTGGAATCATGGAATAATGGAAGGGATATAGAATGAAAAGCGGCCATTTGATCAATTGTGTCTATGGCAGTTCCTCACCCAAGCAACTCTCTAGCTCAACCCATTCGACCACTCTGCATAGCTTTGCCTCATTTTCCTCACCGCATATATTTTCCCAATTCCCTCTTCAATGCCACACTTACAGCTGCCTCTACCAAATTTGCAGGCAACGCATTTTAGATTTCTGTCCCATTTGCATAAAACGGATTTCCTTATGCCACTCATTTCTCTTCCCCTTTACACTCGTGTCCTTGAATTCCTCGCCAAAGGGAATAGAACATAAAACATAGAACAGTACAGCACAGGAAAATGCCCTTTTGTCCATAATGGTCTCCACTATCCCCTCTATATAATTCCCACATCATGTATAAACTTTTGTCAGATCTTCCCCAGGGAGTTTCTCTCCAAATAAATCAATCCCAACATCTCTAATCCATCCTTGCAGGTGTAGTTCCCACATTCCATGAATGAATGTAATTAATCTTCCCACTATACTGCCTTCACATCCTGCCTGCAGTGTGACCAGTGGAATTGAACATGATACTTTGGCTGAGGCAGGATCAGTGTGGCTAAAGCTTCAATATCAATGTCCTCCTATATATACGCTATGCCTTGACTAAAGCTGAGACTTGTGCATACTTAATTTCTCAGCCTGCTCTGCCACTTTTAATGATTTGTGTGCATTTATTTCCAAGACAATACGGGGAGAAAAGATGAGGTACGAAGGTAAGCTAGCCAAGAACATAAAGCAGGATAGTAAAAGCTTATTTATGTAAGTGAAGAGGAAAAAATTAGTTAAGACCAAAGTTGGACACTTGAAGACCGAAAAAGGTGAATTTATTATGGGGAACATAGTAATGGCAGATGAGTTGAACAGGCACTTTGGATCTGTCTTCACTAAGGAGGACACAAACAATTTTCCTGATATAGTAGTGGCCAAAGGATCTGGGGTGACGGAGGAACTGAAGGAAATTCACATTAGGCAGGAAATGGTGTTGGATGGACTGATGGGACTGAAGGCTGATAAATCCCAAGGACCTGATGTTCTGCATCCCTGGGTACTTAAGGAAGTGGCTCTAGAAATCGTGGATGCATTGGTGATAATTTTCCAATGTTCTATAGACTCAGGATCAGTTCCTGTGGATTGGGGGGGTAGTTAATGTTATCCCACATTTCTTAAAATGGTCTATAATTCCCTGTTTTCTCTCTCCCACATTTAAAGAAATGTGGGAGAGAGAAAACAGGGAATTATAGACCAGTTAGCCTGACATCGGTGGTGGGGAAGATGCTGGAGTCAATAATAAAAGATGAGATAGCCGAACATTTGGATAGCAGTAACAGGATCGGTCCGAGTCAGCATGGATTTACGAAGGGGAAATTATGCTTGACTAATCTTCTGGAATTTTTTGAAGATGTGACTAGGAAAATGGACAAGGGAGAGCCAGTGGATGTAGTGTACCTGGACTTACAGAAAGCATTTGATAAGGTCCTACATAGGAGATTAGTGGGCAAAATTAGGACACATGGTATTGGGAGTAGAGTGCTGACCTGGTTAGAGAAGTGGTTGGCAGACAGGAAACAAAGAGTAGGGATTAACGGATCCCATTCAGAATGGCAGGCAGTGACTAGTGGGGTACCGCAAGGCTCGGTGCTGGGACCGCAGCTATTTACAATATACATCAATGATTTGGATGAAGGGATTCAAAGTAACATTAGCAAATTTGCAGATGACACAAAGCTGGGTGGCAGTGTGAACTGTGAGGAGGAAGCTAAGAGAATGCAGGGTGACTTGGACAGGTTGGGGGAGTGGGCAGATGCATGGCAGATGAAGTTTAATGCGGATAAATGTGAGGTTATCCACTTTGGTAGCAAAAACAGGAAGGCAGATTACTATCTAAATGGCGTCAAGTTGGGAAAGTACCACGGGATCTTGGGGTCCTTGTACATTAGTTTATGAAAGTAAGCAAGCAGGTATAGCAGGCAGTGAAGAAAGCGAATGGCATATTGGCCTTTATAACAAGAGGAATCGAATATAGGAGGAAATAGGTCCTTCTGCAGTTGTACAGAGCCCTAGTGAGACCACACCTGGAGTATTGTGTGCAGTTTTGGTCCCCTAATTTGAGGAAGGACATTCTTGCTATTGAGGGAGTGCAGCGTAGGTTTACAAGGTTAATTCCCGGGATGGCGGAACTGTCATATGCTGAGAGAATGGAGCAGCTGGGCTTGGATAGGTAGCATTTTGGGTTGGGACCCTTCTTCAAACTGTGCTTTGCTAATTGTTCTTCTATCTATTAATCTTTCTTCAAAACATTGTGCACTCTGGAGTTTAGAAGGATGAGAGGGTTCTCATTGAAACATATAAGATTGTTAAGGGTTTGGGCTAGAGGCAGGAAACATGTTCCCGATGTTGGGGGAGTCCAGAACCAGGGGCCACTGTTTAAGAATAAGGAGTAAGCCATTTAGAACGGAGACGAGGAAACTCTTTTTCTCACAGAGATTGGTGAGTCTGTGGAATTCTCTGCCTCAGAGGGCGGTGGAGGCGGGTTCTCTGGATGCTTTCAAGAGAGAGCTGGATAGGGCTCTTAAAAATAGCAGGGTCAGTGGATGTGGGGAGAAGGCAGGAACGGGGTACTGATTGGGGATGATCAGCCATGATCACATTGAATGGCGATGCTGGCTCGAAGGGCTGAATGGCCTACTCCTGCACCTATTGTCTATTGTCTATTTCCATATCCTTCCACTCCTTTTAGAGCAACATCCTTTATTCTGTATTGCATTTACTCCATGCTTCAGACAAAAATGCAATTCCTCACAATATCCAGTATTAAACATCATCTGCCATACTTCTGCCCATTTATTTCATGCTACAATTTATCCTAAATTTCCTAAATTAGTGAATGCCGCAAGACTTGGCATTCTGGCTTGCATCCACATGCCCAGCTCACTAATATAGATTTAATAAAACAATTGACCCTGAAGAATTAAGTATAGAAGCTGGGATGTTACAAGATGTTGGTGTGGCCACACTTGGAGTATTGTGTTATAGGCCGACTCATCGTTGTCGCTGATGAGGCCAATCACCGTTGTATCATCTGCATACTTGATGATGGTGTTAGTACCATGTACAGGTGTGCAGTCAGAGGTGAAGAGGGAGTAGAGGAGGGGGCTCAGCACACAGTCCAGTGGAACGCCAGTGTTCAGGGTGAGGTTTGAAGAGTTGTGGTTGGCTGACCTAACAGACTGGGGCCCAGTATCCAGTTGCAGAGGGCGGGGTTGATGCCCAGGTTGCTGAGTTTGGTGATCAGTTTTGAGGGGATAATGATGTTAAATGCTGAGCTATAGTCGATGAACAGCATTCTCACATAGGTGTCTCTGTTGTCAAGGTGGGAGAAGGGCGGAGTAAAGTGCGGTTGTGATGGCATCCTCCGTACTCCTGTTCTTGCGGTAGACAAACTGATAGGGGTCCAGTGTGGGAGGTAGGCAGCCTTTGAGGTGTGCCAGGACCAGCCACTCGAAGCACTTAGTGATGATGGGAGTAAGTGCAACTGGGCGGAAGTCGTTGAGGTTCGACGCAGTGGAGTGTTTTGGCACCGGCACGATGGAGGCGGTTTTAAGGCATGTGGGGACAACTGCTTGGGCAAGTGACAAGGCTGGTAGCTGTGTTCCAATAATCTTCTGCGCCCTGTGGACGACGTGCTGAAGAGTTCTCCTCTCCGCCTCCGTGCAGCTGAGATACCACACAGAGATGCCATGTGTCAGTTACTCTCTGTGGTGCTGCGGTAGAAGGTTGTCAGCAGCTGTTGGGGCAGACCAGTCTTTTTCAATGTTCTTAGAAAGAACAGTTGTTACTGTGCCTTCTTGACCAGCGCAGCGGTGTTGGTGGACCATGTGAGGTCCTCCGAAATGTGTGTGCCCAGAAACCTAAAGCTGGACACTCTCTCCACACTGTCCCTGTTGATAGAGATTGAGGCGTGTTCCCCATTTTGTGGCCTCCTGAAGTCGATAATCAGCTCCTTGGTCTTGGAGGTGTTTAGGGACAAGTTGTTACGTGAGCACCAGTCCGCCAGGTTCTGCACCTCTGCTCTGTAGTTTGTTTCATCACTGTTGGTGATCAGGCCGATCACCGTTGTGTCGTCTGTGAACTTGACGATGGTGTTGGTGTCGAATGCAGGAACACAGTCGTGTGTGAAGAGGCCAAACTCATGGGGCTAGCTTCAATGGGGCACATGGACAAGTTGTGCTGAATGGCTATTTTTATGTTGTATGATTTTATGACTCTAGGAATGTTACCATTTACCTTCCTCCCATCCAGAAAAATCATCCATTCATGCAAAATCTGGATATAAATTATTTGCTTTGTGGGCTGTAGGACCTATTCCTGTGGTGTACAGTTTGATGTTCTAGGCTGTATTTATACTGGTTTATTACATAGCAGGGGTGGAAGATTGCAACCTTCACGTGGTCCGCCCTGTTTCGACTAATGCAATCAACTAGACGTGCACAAACGGAAGATCAAATAGAACAAGTTGTCCAACAACTTTAGGCTGTGCACGCCATACGAAAGAAGAAGATTACATAGCAGGTCGTCTGTAGGGGGCGCTCCTCTGTGTGCAGCCATGTCAGCAGCGCGTCCATTTTTTTCAACTTTTTTTTATTTTTTAGTATGTTTTAAAGTATGTATTTAATGTTCCTTCATGTGTTTTGTGTGGGGGGTGGTGTGGGGGGGTGAGGGGGAAACCGCTTCGGTCACCTCCTCCATGGAGAGGCGACTTTTTCCAGGTCGCCTCCCGCATGGCCAAACTTCAAGGATCGACGCGGCCTTTCCCGGAGTCGTGCCCGGGGCTTCAGCGGCGGGCGCAGCGTGGACTCTCGGCGTGGAGCGGGTGAGCCCTCGCTGGGGCTCGCTGGAGGGGAGCGCTCCGTTTCGCTGGCCCGGGGCTGCCAGCAGCCTGAAGTCGCAGCCTGAAGCCGCGGTCTGCAGAGTTCCAGCTGGTGCGGCGTCTACAGCCCGGGATCCCTCGTGGTGGACCCGGGGGAAGAAGAAGCCATCACTGCCGGCCCGCGGCCAACTCCTACCGCGGGGCCAGCATGGACTTACCATCACCCCTGTAGGGGAGCTTCGACCGCCGGCCCTGCAGTCTACGGTGCTTCTGGCTGCGGCAGGGACTTTAAATCTTGACCGCCGGCCTGCGGCCTACACCATCTTAAAGCCGCGGTCTCCGGTGAGGAAGAGCCGATCCTGGACTGACTCTGGACTCTGGTCCTGTACACGGGGGGGAAATGGAGGAGGACTGGCCAAATGTTTGTGCCTTCCACCACAGTGATGAATGCTGTGGTGGATGTTTGTGTTACAGTTTTATTGTGTGTTCTTTATTATTGTACTGCTGCTGACAACCCAAATTTCCACCGACCCTGGTTGTGTGGCAATAAATTATATCTATCTTTTACTGAGAGATTGAGGTCTAGGTTTATTTTAGTTATGTGTTGTAGACACCGAGGTATAGTGGAGAGCATTATTTTTCATATGATATAATCAGATCAGGTAATACAATACATAAGTATAATCAAGTCCATCTCAAGTACAATAGGCAGAGCAGATGGCCAGGTAAATATTTTTTGGGGGGTGGGTTCAGTATTGAACACGGGTCTCTTGAGCTTTGAGGCAGCAGCTCTACCAGTTGTGCCACTGTACCACCCCATTATTGTTCCAATATTGTTATAAATGTGCACATGATCTAATTGCAACCTCCAGCAGTCATAGTACACTTAAGATCAAAGGGCCGGATGCTATCGAATGAAATCCAGCCTTTTAGTTGTTCTTTCACATCTTAATCCATCAGGGCAAATTCTGTCCAAGTTTCAGAAGCAGACAGCAATTATTTGATAACAGTGACAGAAATACATCACCTGAATTTCAAGGCATGATCCATCTGCCGATTGTATCATGCCAGTACAGTAAAGAGGTCAGATGCATTTGAAAAGCTGCAGCAATATTGCAGTACATGGCCTATGCTTATCTTCCGTGATGGATGAAAACAAAGCACTACAGTTAGAAGCTCCTAAGAAGTGGTCATAAATACTTACAAGGATAGTATGGCGTAACATAACTTTTTTTCCCCCTCTCCTCTCTGACATCTTCATTCCCTCTTTGGCTCCACTACGTTGGTGGTCTAGGGGTCCGATCTTTGGCTCCACTACATTGGTGGTCGGGGTTCGATCTTTGCACTTCTCACTTTTTCTCTCCCTTGTTCTTTCTCTTTTCTTTTCCCTTAGTTTCAAGTTAAAAAGTTAAATTGAAGCTGTACATTAACTGTATAATTTTATATGCCGATTGTTTTATTCTTGTACAACTGCTTCTACTCAAACAATTTTAAAAAAGTGGTCATAAATAAATAATGTATTTTTGCTGACACAACGAAATGCAGATGCAGGTTTACCAAAAAGTCACAAATTGTTGGAGTATCTCAGTGGGTCAGCCAGCATCTCTGGAGTGTATGGATAGGTAGCATTTTGGGTCGGGACCCTTCTTCAAACTGTGCTTTGCTAATTGTTCTTCTATCTATTAATCTTTCTTCAAAACATTTCCTCGTTATTTTCCAGATTTGGACATGACCAAGGTAATAACTTTTGATTTAGCAGGAACAATCAGCTACTCTTTACAAAACGCATCTCAGAAACAAAGGGGTCAAAACTTAGAACAACATTAAATCATTCATCAATGTTGGATGACAAAATACTTTATCAGAAAAGCTGAACAGTAGTTAAACGAATAACGTCCTTTAACCACTATTCAGTTTTTCTGAAAGTCGACCAAGGGGATACAAGAACAGGTGTCCTTCCAGACTAGATTCTGACCTCTTGTGCCATCTGTGTGGAGTTTGCGCGTTCTCCGTGTGACCCTACGGGTTTCTTCAGGGTGCCGCAGTGTTCTCCAGCATCCCAAAGACATGCAAGTCTGTCGGTCATTTAGCCTCTATAAAATTGTCCCTAGTGTGTATGGAGTGGTTGTAAAAGTGCGATACCAGAAAACTAGTGTGAATGGGTGATCAATGGTCGGTGTGGACTCAGTGGACTGGAAGACCTGTTTTCATGCTGCATCTCTAAACTAAATTGTACTAATTTGGCCAGCTACTGTAGATCAGTAGTGATTCTAAACTTCCCAAATGTTTACTCATTTACATAATGTAAATACTAATTAGAAAACATTAATGCTTAAGATCAGCTCAAAAGCTATAGGCTCAAAGCAAGATATCTACAGTTCCCCATGTCTTCCAACGTATTTTCAGTAATATTTCAATATAAACACTGGCAAAGGCTTTCAGACAGTTCCTCCAGGAGTTCCACTAATTGGAGAATGTTTGGATGAAGTCCTGTGTTGCTGTTTTTTTCATGAATATATGGATAATGTGAAGGGATTCCCGTGGCATAACCTAAAGTCCTAGAGTCATAGAGTGAAACAGTGTGGAAACAGGCCCTTCAGCCCAACTTGCTCACACCGGACAAGATGTCTCAGCTACACTATTCCCATCTGCCCCTGTTAGGTCAACAAAACCAAACCTGGCCTCGATTAAAAATAGGTTGCCGTTTGGTCGAAGCCAGTGGAGCGGGGTTGCTATTTACTCACAGGCAGTCGAAGACAATCTCCTTCACTTCTCCCCCCTTCTCTCCTTCCCTCCCGCACTCTCTAAAGGACTTACCGTGTTCTGTGGCAGCTGTTTACATTACTCTTCATTGCGCAGACGTGTGTGTGCGCATGGTCGGTAGCAAAGATCCTGTAGGTTGCCGCTACGGTCGAGGCTTTCCAGGCAAGTGACCAAAACCCCTAGCAGGTGGGGCGCAAGGTCTGCAGAGGGACAGGGGCATTAAGGACCATCTCCACTAGGTGGAGGAGGGTATCCATAGACAGAGATTGGTTGGTTCCCTGGTCGAGGAAGAACCGGAGGGCTTTGAGACCCTCCTGGTGGGGAATAGAGGTGTAGAGTGACTGGACGTCCATGGCGAAGATGAGGGGATGGGGGCCTAGAGTATGGAATGCCCGGAGACGACAGAGTGTCCATCGCAGGTGATAGACCTCTGACCGACATCCACTATAAACCCACTGACTCCCATGGCTATCCAGACTACACTTCTTCCCACCCTGCTTCCTGTAAGGACTCCATCCCCTACTCCCAATTCCTCCGTCTACACCGCATCTGCATGGTCAACTCTTCCCTTCCCTCCCGCACCACCCCCTCCCCGGGCACTTTCCCCTCGCAACCACAAGAGATACTACACTTGTCACCTTACTTCCCCCCTCGACTCCAAGCAAGGACCCAAGCAGCCGTTCCAGGTGCGACAGAGGTTCACCTGCATCTCCTCCAAACTCATCTATTGCATCCACTGCTCTAGATGTCAGCTGATCTACATTGGTGAGATCAAGCGTAGGCTTGTCGATCGTTTCGCCGAACACCTCCACTTGGTCCGCATTAACCAACCTGATCCCCCTGTCGCTCAGCACTTCAACTGCCCCTCCCATTCCGAATCCGATCTTTCTGTCCTGGGCCTCCTCCATGGCCAGAGTGAGCACCACCGGAAATAGGAGGAGCAGCACCTCATATTCCGCTTGGGCAGTCTGCACCCCCGCAGCTTGAACATTGACCTCCAATTTCCAGTAGCACTTGCTGTCTCCTCCCTTTCTCAGCTCTCCCTCAGCCCTCGGGCTCCTCCTCATCCTTTCTTCTCCCACCCCCCCCCCCCCCCCACATCAGTCTGAAGAAGGGTTTTGGCCTGAAACGTTGCCTATTTCTTTCGCTCCATAGATGCTGCTGCACCCGCTGAGTTTCTCCAGCACTTTTGTCTACCTTCGATTTTCCAGCATCTGCACTTCCTTATTAAACACCTTTACAATTCATCCTCAATCCACAGTGACTCTACCTCGTCAGTCCCTATGTCTTCCCTCGCAAGGGTCTGAATTCCATCCCTCACCAGCAGAGCTACCCCCCCCCCCCCTCCTCCTCCTCCTCTGCCCACCTGCCTGTCCTTTCTTTACGATGTATAACCCTGAATATTAAGTTCCCATGCCCGATCCTCCTGCAGCCATGTCTCAGTAATCCCCACAATGTCATATCAACCAACCTCTAACTGAGCCTCAAGCTCATCTACTTTACTTCTTGTACTTCGCGCATTCATATGCAATATTTTTAATTCCTTACGCATCTCACCTTTCACATTGATCCCTATTACACTTGGCCATACTCTCCTATCCCTTTGTGAGCTTTCTTTCCTGGTAATTCTGGGGTCATTATCTATCCCTTTACTCCCTTTCCCTTTAACTCCGTCCTTGACTATCCCATTTGACCCCCCTCCCTCCTTATTTAGTTTAAAACCACCTGTGTAGCAGTGGCAAACATGCCTGCCAGAATGCCACCTGCTACGGTGCAATCCGTCCCTTTTGTACAATTCCCCCTTACTCCAAAACAGATCCCAGTGGTCTAAGAATTCAAATCCCTGCCCCCTGCACCAGTTCCCACCACACATTCAGGTCCTGTATCTCCCTGTTCCTGCTCTCGCCAGCATGAGGAACTGGAAGCAAACCGGACATAACCACCCTGGAGGTCCTGCTTTTCAGCACTTTTCCAGCACTTTTCTCCAAAGTTACGCTTCAGAATATTCATCCCCTTCTTTCCGACATCATTTGTGCCAACATGCACTACCACTTCCAGCTGTTCACCTTCGCCCTTGAGGATTTTCTGCACTCTGTCCATGACATCCTGGATCCTGGCACCAGGGAGGCAGCACACCATCCTCGAATCCCATCTGTTGTCGCAGAAACCCCTGTCCGTACCTCTCACAATCGAGTCTCCAACTACCACGGCGTTGCTTGACGTCGGCCTCTTTGTTTTTGGCTCAACAGGACTTTTCGCTTAGCAAGCCAGTGCGCCGCTCAGTGCATCAACGTCTCCTGTCCCGACAGCTTCTAAGTGGGTGAACCTGTTCACAAGAGGTACAACACACGTTGAGCTTTGCATTCCATGTTTCCCTCCCTTTCTCACTGCCACCCACCTTCTCTCTTCCGGTATCTTAGGTGTAACAATCTTGCTGTAGGACTTGTCGTGGAACGACACAGTTTCTCGGACAAACCCAAGGTCATCCACTTGCTTCTCCAGTTCCCCAACACGGTCCTTCAGGAGCTCTACCTGGATGCACTTCTCACATTTGTAGCAGCCAGAGGCACCAGCGATGTCCTTGACCTCCCACATACTGCAAGCATCACACTGAATCAGCTTGCTTGACACCTCCTTCTTTCATCTCTCCCTCTCCAGCGTTTGGTGTGGCGTCCTCCCTCAGCCTCCTCGCCAAAGACTCGCAGCAAAAGACTAGTACCTTTCTCACAGGGCATTTTGCTCGACAGGGCCGCACCCAGACAGGACCGCACCCCTTGAGCAAATCTTGCTTATATCAGATGCTAAATTGCCTAATTGTCCAATTTACCAATCTTCCAATCTAATTTTCAGCCAATCCCCACACTCACTCCTAACCTTCCTTCCTCTGATGAGCTTGGAAGTATGTGCTTTTTCCGACCTGCACTCAAAGACTGTTAAAGTGCTGTTTGCCCTCTTTTTAAACCTGCACTCAAGACTCACCAAGTCAAGCCAACGGTCGTTCTCACTGCAGCTTTGTCCGTCCTCCACGCCTGCTTTTTGCGTAGCCTCCTCTCCAAAGACTCTCGAGCCAAAGACTCACACTTTACTCACAAGGCCACTCCCTCAGAGCAGCCTTGCTTATATCGACTGATAAATTGCCTAATTTACCAATTTACAAACCAAATTCCTCAGTTTTAAACTGGTTTCCCCCTGTGACTTATTCACCTTTCCCATGGGTTTCAGCCAATCAGCTCTTCTCCCTGCTTCCCTTTGTTGCTGCTTGTCCAAGATTCACGTAAGCTCTGGGCTCTGTAAGACTCTGCATTGACTGAACTTGAAGGATACAAGATGGCGCCGGAAATGTTGTAACTTGTATACTGCTTCAGTGTAATCTAACATTCTTACACTCTTGCATTTAAGTATGAATGTGCTTATGCATAGTAAGATTTTTACTGAACTGTATGCAAAAATGTCACTATATCTAAGTACATGTGACAATGAAGTACCATTGAACCACTTAACTATTGTGATTGTATAATCAGTAACCAGCATGCAATTGGCATGCTGCCTATATGGGTTAAACACACATTACAAGACCAATATATTATTTCTCTCTTACCAGTATTATCAAAGATGCTTTATACTGTATGGTCATTATCCCATTGTTGTCCATTAGCTGTTACATTTCCTGCACTGCAGCAGTGACAACACTTCAAAAGTTCTTCATTAATTACAAAGTGTTTTGGGACATGCAGAATACTGAATTAAAAACACACTCTTTCACTGCAATTATTCTTTTCTGTTTGGAGACACAAGGAACTGCAAATGCTGGAATCTTGAGCAAAACAACAAAGTGCTGGCAAAACTCAGCGGGTCATCTCTGGAGGGAACGGACAGAATAACGTTTTGGCTCAGGGCTGACCTGAAACATAGCCTGTCTATTCTTTGTCCATTTCCCGAGTTCCTCCAGATGTGGTGTTTTATTTTCCTCCATTGCCTCATCCAATTGCTTCTTGTGAAACAATCCAATATGTGTACAATCCTTTTTAGTTTAGTTTGGAGATAAAGCGCGGAAACAGGCCCTTCGACCCGCTGTGTCCGCATTGACCAGCGACCCCAGCACATTAACACTATTCTACACATATTAGGGACAATTTTCCACATACACCAAGCCAATTAACCTACATACTGTACATACCTGTACATCTTTGGAGTGTGGCAGGAAACCGAAGATCTCGGAGAAAACCCACGAGGTCACGGTGAGAACGTAAAACTCCGTACAGACAGAACCCGTTGTCGGGATCGAACCCGGGTCTCCGATGATGCAAAAACAAGGGGGCAGATTATTATTTCAACGCCTGCAACAACCCACTATGAACCTCGTTCCTACCTTGTCAACATCGATGGTGTTCTGTACCGGCGCAGCCGTCAACATCTACTGCCCATGAACGAACCGCGACCATCTCCTCCCAGTCCTTACGCACCGCCATTGGTTTTCCAGGTACCTGCTGCTGTTGTCTGTCCCAGACCATCTGACTCCCGCATGTTTTCCCTGTGTTGTTCGGTTCCCTCATCCCCGAGGCCTCTAGTCATTCCCAGTGCCTCAAGTCCTGCAAGCTCGCCCCGTCGTTTCTCTCCAGGCCCCCCGGCTGCATTTTCTTTCTTGGGTTCTCCACCCAGCCCTACTAACTTTTCTGGAACGGAGGGGGAAGGGTTTTTCTGTACGCATTTGTGTCGGGTTAGCCTGACAGATATGGCGATTATATTAACCGCATATGTTTTAACAACTGGTGAATAACTCTTTTCTCTACGGGGAAGGATGTAGATTGGTTATTGCATGTGAACCAATCAGAGTAATGCATTAACATTAACTCCACCTTGCTGTACACTTTATATTAACACTCACTTCCCATATTACGTAGTTGCACTGGTGGTAGAGATGAACTAACAACGTATTGTACTGTACCACCATGATTGATGATTAAAGCTGACTTTGAACACCAAACTGTGTCTGTACAGTTCTTTACATGTTTATATGTTCGTAACACATTTACAGGTTAGGTTAGGTAAGGAGGAGGTACAGAGAGACCTGGGTGTCCTTGTACACAAGTCACTGAAAGTTGGTGTTCAAGAAGGAACTGCAGATGCTGGAAAATCGAAGGTACACAAAAATGCTGGAGAAACTCAGTGGGTGCAGCAGCATCTATGGAGCGAAGGAGATAGGTAACGTTTCGGGCCGAAACCCTTCTTCAGACTGAAAGTTGGTGTGCAGGTACAACAGGCAGTGAAGAAAGCTAATGGAATGTTGGCCTTCATAACAAGAGGATTTCAGTATAGGAGTAAAGAGGTTCTTCTGCAGTTGTATAGGTTGTATAGGCCTCTGCTAAGACCACATCTGGAGTATTGTGTACAGTTTTGGTCTCCTAATTTGAGGAAGGACATCCTTGTGATTGAGGCAGTGCAGCGTAGGTTCACGAGATTAATCCCTGGGATGGCGGGACTGCCATATGAGGAAAGATTGAAAAGACTAGGCTTGTATTCACTGGAGTTTAGAAGGATGAGGGAGGATCTTATAGAAACATATAAAATTATAAAAGGACTGAACAAGCTAGGTGCAGGAAAAATGCAGGGCCTCCAGCGGCCCATTCCAACGACACCTCGGCCTGGACACTTTAACCCATCAGTGCAATGTCTCGTCACCTCTCCTGGCCACTGCACTGACTCCATGCACCGGCGCGCCCCCTTTGGTCAACCACAGAAAGCCGAAAGTGCGGACAGTGAGACGCCAGCCCATTCACCGGCACCAGTCCTCTACCTCATCCACCACCGCTGCCATCTGGAGAGATTTCTGTACACAGTCTGCACTCACCATGCTTCATTGTCTCAAAGGCACCCCAGTTTTGTCAGTGGCTAACACCAATTAAATCACTCTACACCTCCATCCCTAACCAGGAGGGTCTTAAAGCCCGCCGTTTTTTCCTCGACTGCAGAACCAACCAATCACTGTCTACTAATACTCTCCTCCACCTAGCGGAGCTGGTCCTTACTCTCTACAACTTTTCCTTTGTTCCTCCCATTTCCTCCAAATCCAAGGCGTAGCTTTGGACACGCACATGGGCCCCAGCTATGCCTGCCTCTTTGTAGGGTATGTTGAACAATCCCTGTTTGAGGCGCACCGTGGCCCTATCCACGAGCTCTACCTCCGCTACATTGACGACTGCATTGGTGCTACCTCCTGCACCCATGCAGAACTAACTGACTTCATCCATGTCACCACTAATTTCCACCATGCACTCAAATTCACCTGGACCATTTCCGTCATCTCCCTACCATTTCTAGATCTCACCATTTCCATCACAGGCAACAGACTACTGACCAATATCTATTACAAACCCACTGACTCCCATAGCTATCTGGACTACACTTCCCACCCTGCTTCCTGTAAGGACTCTATCCCCCCCCCCATGCCCCCCTCCCTCACGCTCCCCTCCTCCCGCATCCCCCTTCCCCCTACACACCCATCCCCTCCACCCACACCCTCCCTCCACCCACACCCTCCCTCCACCCACACCCCCTATCTCCCCACTACCCCCCACCCCCCTCAGGATCAGGGGCATCACAACTGCGCAGTTGGGGGCTATGCGTGAGTGGTGGAATATTGCTTTGGGGGACCAGGCCACCCGTGTGAAAATGGGACCCAAGTACGACTCTATAACTAGGATTGTAAGTAATCAGATGTGAATATCTGCCATTGTCTTATTTCAGCATGCCTTACAAACTAAAAATATTTACTAGTTTCAATTAGAATCTACGCTGTAAATATGCAACCATTTTAAAAGTTAATTTCATTAACCTGGATCAGCTCTTATTTCCTCCATGATGACTGGACGAAGATTAACAGTTACTTTTCCAATAAAAAATTAGCATTTAGAATTCAGGTGAATTTCTTGTGAGCATTCTGCCTGTGACTCTCGACTATAATCAAATTCATTGTCCTTTTTCATCTAACTATTAAACAATATGTGTCAGCTGGAATGTATCAGAATGAATGTAGACTGCCGCCTGCTCTTTTGAAGTGTGAAAATAATAAGTTGAAGCAAAGCATGAATAATTCATGAGAGCACCCAACCAGAATAATGTAAAGACAGCAAGGTAGCTCTGTAATGAGATGAATTCACCCTGTCAGATTATATCAATTTATTAGCTATATTCCAACTTGTTGCTAGGCGATGCCTAATGCTAACATGACGACAATTTTGATGAATGCCGTTAACGGGAGGTTTCCTCTTTGCCTGATGCAAGATCACAGATAGCAGGACTAATCACGTGTTTTAATTTAACAGTTCAATTGCCAGAATTTTGCTTTAGTTTTAATTTTGGTTAAACATAGAAACATAGAAATTAGGTGCAGGAGTAGGCCATTCGGCCCTTCGAGCCTGCACCGCCATTCAATATGATCATGGCTGATCATCCAACTCAGTATCCCGTACCTGCCTTCTCTCCATACTCTCTGATCCCCTTAGCCACAAGGGCCACATCTAACTCCCTCTTAAATATAGCCAATGAACTGGCCTCGACTACCCTCTGTGGCAGGGAGTTCCAGAGATTCACCACTCTCTGTGTGAAAAAAGTTCTTCTCATCTCGGTTTTAAAGGATTTCCCCCTTATCCTTAAGCTGTGACCCCTTGTCCTGGACTTCCCCAACATCGGGAGCAATCTTCCTGCATCTAGCCTGTCCAACCCCTTAAGAATTTTGTAAGTTTCTATAAGATCCCCTCTCAATCTCCTAAATTCTAGAGAGTATAAACCAAGTCTATCCAGTCTTTCTTCATAAGACAGTCCTGACATCCCAGGAATCAGTCTGGTGAACCTTCTCTGCACTCCCTCTATGGCAATAATGTCCTTCCTCAGATTTGGAGACCAAAACTGTACGCAATACTACAGGTGTGGTCTCACCAAGACCCTGTACAACTGCAGTAGAACCTCCCTGCTCCTATACTCAAATCCTTTTGCTATGAAAGCTAACATACCATTCGCTTTCTTCACTGCCTGCTGCACCTGCATGCCCACTTTCAATGACTGGTGTACCATGACACCCAGGTCTCGCTGCATCTCCCCTTTTCCTAGTCGGCCACCATTTAGATAATAATTTCCATGAAATTTATTTCATTTATTTAAATAAATATCTCTTAATTACCTGCCTCATAGATTATTCCACGTTTAGGACAACACTTGCGCTACCTTGTCTACAAATTGGAAGAGAGCACCTCTGTTTCTATCTGGGTAGCATACAACAGTATGAACATGGAATTCTCCAATTTCAAGCAACATCCCCTACTCTTCCACCTGCGCCCACCTCCGCACCTGTGCCCACACATTTCTGCAAACATCTCCCAACCCCCCTGGTCATCATGCTCCTTCCCCCTCCTCTGTACACTCGAGTCCTATCCACAAATCTGATATCTCCCTTTTATCCCTCCCTCCTCTCGTCCACTATTCCTTTTCACCCATATCCTTCACTCTGACTTTACATTTCACTCCTTTTCTCTCCCTATCTGTTATCCTATGGTCGTCTTTTCACCTCCAGCCTTTGTCACTTTCTCTACCCATCTGCCAATGAAACCCCCTCACCTCTAGCCAATGCCTTAATGCAAGGCAACTACTTATCTACCTCACAAATACCAATTATTCCCCATTTTCCAAACACCCACGACAAATCCCTCCTACCTACAACATGCAACACCCTCTCCTTGACCATCAATACTATTCCCGATTACTAATACACCTTCTCCAATGACTCCAACATCACATGACTCTGTTACTACTGTCTGAAGAAGGGTCTCGACCCGAAACGTCACCCATTCCTTCTCTCCAGAGATGCTGCCTTTCCTGCTGAATTACTCTAGCTTTTTGTGTCTATCTTCCATTATTACTGATGGGACTTGACATCCTAAAGTTGAAATTACCTCCACTTACTTTCACTAAACTTTTACAGATTTGAATTCCAGACAAGTTCTGACCCAAGTGTTGCAATGATTGGATTCTACATTTGTCTTGGTCACCCTGCCATAGGAAGGATGCTCTTAAACTGGGAAAGGTTCAGATTTACAAGGATGTTGCCAGTACTTGAGGGCTTGAGCTACAAGGAGAGGTTGGGCAGGCTAGGACTTTATTCCTGGGAATGCAGGAGGCAGAGGGATGATCTTGTAGAGATGGATAAAAACATGAGGGGAATAGATAGGGTGAATGCACCCAGTATTTTACTCTGGGTGGGGGGATCAAGAACTAGAGGGCCGAGGTTTACATTGACAATGGAAAGATTTAACAAGAAACTGAGGGACTATTCTTTCACACAGAGGGCAGTGGGTACATAGAATAAGAGGAGCTAATTGAAGCATGTGCAATAACAACATTTAAATGACATTTGAACGGGCACATGGACAGGAAAGGTTTAGAGGGATATGGGCCAAACACTGGCAAATGGGTAAGCTTAAACGAGGCATCTTTATCGGCATGGGCAAGTTGGGCTGAAGGGCCTGTTTCTGTGTTGTGTGGTTGCATATTGATTGAAATGAGTCCTCAATATGTAGATACTCTTGAAGTTCTGAAATATTTTCCTTTTTGTATTCAAGAACATTACAGATACTCTACCTTAAATTTTTTCTGATACTTTTTAAAATCTGGTAAATCAAATTACAAACATTACTGGACATATTTAATTCTAAGTCTAACATATTTTAAAGTTCAGACTGAAACTTTAAGAAAGCATTTGTAGCATCTGCAGCATATTTTGAATCAATGCCAGAGTAAAACATTGCCTTTTCATCTCCTCGGTTTTCTCTCATTATTTGACTTGTCATACCATTCCACTGGTTTAATAGAAACATAGAAACATAGAAAATAGGTGCAGGAGTAGGCCATTCGGCCCTTCGAGCCTGCACCGCCATTCAATATGTCGCTCTTCCAGGGAGATGCTAAATGCATTTCGTTGTCTCTGTACTGTACACTGACAATGACAATTAAAATTGAATCTGAATCTGAATCTGAATATGATCATGGCTGATCATCCAACTCAGTATCCTGTACCTGCCTTCTCTCCATACCCCCTGATCCCTTTAGCCACAAGGGCCACATCTAACTCCCTCTTAAATATAGCCAATGAACTGGCCTCAACTACCTTCTGTGGCAGAGAGTTCCAGAGATTCACCACTCTCTGTGTGAAAAATGTTTTTCTCATCTCAGTCCTAAAGGATTTCCCCATTATCCTTAAACTGTGACCCCTTGTCCTGGACTTCCCCAACATCGGGAACAATCTTCCTGCATCTAGCCTGTCCAACCCCTTAAGAATTTTGTAAGTTTCTATAAGATCCCCCCTCAATCTTCTAAATTCTAGCGAGTACAAGCCAAGTCTATCCAGTCTTTCTTCATATGAAAGTCCTGACATCCCAGGAATCAGTCTGGTGAACCTTCCCTGTACTCCCTCTTACATTTTACATTTTTGATAGGATAGCAAGGTGAAACTGAAATTGCTTATTCAGAAGCAGACTGCATGGTAGAACTGGTTTATTGAGATAGCAAACTTGCTGCAATGAAGATGTCAGTTCACCTCATTCTTTGATTTCGCTATGACGGTACTTAAAATACTACAGATGAACCCATTTAAATAATTTTCTGACAAGTTATTACTTGGACAGAAATTGAAATATTTTTTTTATGTCCATTATCGTCAATAACGGAGAGCACTTTCAACTAAAGTACTTTTCAATGAATGCATTTTGCTCTTATTACATAATGTACAACAGTACATTATAAAATTAATACACATATTGTTTATTAGATTAAATAAGAGGCTTACTGAGGGGCTCTGGGTAACATAAGGGGCATTTAAGAGGCTTTTAGATTGGCACATGGATTTGTGAAAATGAAGGGATGTCGATCAAATATGGGCAAAGGAGATTAGTTTAACTTGGCATCATGTATGGCACAGACATTCTGTACCTATGCTGTACTGTTTTATTTTCTATGTACATTTTAGTATAGTTTACAGTCACAGCGCGGAAACAGGCCTTTTGGCCCCCCGAGACCACCGACATCACCCTGTGCTTAACTTCCTCCCAGGCCACAGACATTCTGGAGCCATGATCCTCATGGTCTTTGCAGCCTTTGCAAAAAGATACCAAGCAGGTTTTGCAAAGGCAGAAATCCCTGCTGGCGTGACACGCATTTGAAATAACGCTATGGGGAGTAATTTGATCCAACCAATTCCTGTCTCCGTCTTCAATTTAGCCAATTTAGTTTTCAGTGTCTGATTTGGTCTTTCTACAAGTCCAGCAGCTTGTGGTCGATAAGCACAGTGTAATTGCTGCTGGATACCCAGCTGTTCGCTGAATTCTTTATTAATTTGCCCAATAAAATGAGGGCTATTGTCAGAACTAAGTCGAATAGGGATACCAAATCTAGGGATAATTTCTCTCATAACCACCTTGACAACAGTAGCTGCTTTGTTATCAAGTGTCGGATAGGCCTCGATCCATCTGCTGAATACATCGACTATTACGAGTACTTATCTGTATCCCTGGCATTTCTCTAATGCAATATAATCCATCTGTAGAGTTTCAAAAGGACCCATGGGCAAAGGTGTCTTCCCATCTCCACAACCTAAGTTTGTATTCTTGGATGCCACCAAGTAGCTAAGAGAGCATCTCCAATTGCTCTCGCACAGCAGTGAGTCTCAAAACGCATACACAAGAGGATCTGTCATACAAGTCTGAACTTCCAGAGTAACCCACAATCCCGACATGCAATCTATTGTACATCCAAGCTGTTTCCATAATCTTACATCCCCTTCAACTGCCTCCTCCTGCAACTGAATAATTTCCTGCATGGTTGGCATTGGCTTTTCCGAGGGAGACTTGTTACCTAAACTTTAAGTCTGCCTCATCATTTTTGGCACCACCATCTTACATTCCCGGGATAACTCCTTTGCTGCCTGGTCAGCACAACAATTACCAATGTCTGTCGGGTCTGTCCTTTTGTGTGTGCACCTGGAAAATAAGGATCACTTTCCGTACGTTGGAAGTCACCTCTCCTCCAATGTCGACCATGATGACGAGATCCAACATCGTCTTAAGTGTGCTGGAACAGCTTTTGGACGTCTTCGAATGAGAGTCTTTCAAAATCATGACATCCGAACAGGCATCAAAATGTTAGTGTACAAGGCAGTGGTGATTCCAACGCTCCAGTATCTCTCAGAAACCTGGACACCATATCGATGCCATCTGAAAACACTTGAAAAGTTCCATCAACGATGTCTTCGCAGCAGCTTAAATATCAGTTGGGAAGACAGAAGAACCATCGTCAGCGTGCTGAATGAAGCAAAAACATCAAACATCGAAGCCTTCGACATCAAGAATCAACTAAGATGGGTCGGCCATGTTGTTCAGATGGAAGACGAGCGTCTACCAAAGCAAATCTTCTACTCCCAGCTTAAAGAATGCAAACGGAAAAGAGGCGGACAAAAGAAGAGATTCAAAGACGCCTTAAAAGCCAGCATGAAGAAATGTGCAATCGACATCGACAATTGGAAAACCAATGCCAAGAACAGGAAACTCTGGCGAACCATCATCCCAGAAGGAACAGTGACCTTCGAAGCCAAGAGATGCGCAGAATTAGAAGAAAAGAGAAGAAAACGGAAAGAAAGGCAGCAACAACCAAAGTCCGATCTGCCATCTGCAATTACCTGTCCTGAATGTTGAAGAACTTTCAAAGCCAGGATTGGACTCATAAGCCAGGATTGGACTCATAAGACAGGATTCTTCTTTTTCTCCCGTTCCTTATGTTCTTTAATACATCCACATTTCTTTCTCAAGGTATCTGGTGGTCTGTCTCCTTAATTATCGTTTAAGTCTATTCCAAGTTTCAAAGATGCCTCCTACCAATTAGCCATTATCACAGCCTCTTTATGTGCTTTTACTTCATAATATTTTCTCCATAATCCAACCAGATCCTTCGCTGCATCACAGTTACTGCATTGCCAAATAATCTTCTATATGTATCTCACTCCCTTCAATGTTCCAACCCCTCCTTCGGGCCACAAATCAACTCCTAATTTCTTATTTAATGCTCCTGAAAAATACTTAAATCTTTCCGTTTTCTGCAGGAACTTGCTGCATACTAATTGTAGCGGACTTTCTGGATCTTCCATCGTATCTCGGTCAAATTTGGTTCCCCATTGTTACCAACAATGGACACAATATCGCAAACGATTCACACTCCACTCGCAACTTCCTGAGACTTAACAAATTCGCTCCCAAACAATGGCCAAAAGTTCTTCAACGCGCCAGCAAGTCTCTCACACAATTAACACACAATCAATCTAACCTTTCAATACAATCGGTCTCTCCTTTCAATCCAGTACCCCAAAAATTCCTGCACAATATCTCACGTACAAAAATTCACACAAGCTTTCAAACGTGTAAACAATTTGAAGTCTGTAAACAATCTTGTTAGCAAATGATCTATGGTGCTTTAATCTAAGGTGCAACGGAACAATCAAACACTTCAACAGCAAATCTCCTACACTCAAAACACTTCAATCTAGACAAAGACAGATGAGCTCATAACACGCAAGCAAAATCGTACTTAAGCACAAAATTATACTACTAATCACTATCATGCAAAAACACACTGCAATATAAAACACAAGCATTCGTCTAATAACACTTTCAAGTTCAAGTGAGTTTATTGTCATATGTCCCGGTATAGGACAATGAAATTCTTGCTTTGCTTAAGCACACAATACAATACCTTTTATTTGTCATTTGAACCTCACATGAGGTTCAAACTAAATTTGGTTTCTGCAGCCATACAAAAAAAGAACCAAGACACACACCAACACAATTCAATTCACATAAACATCCATCACAGTGAGTCCTCCTCACTGTGATGGAAGACAAAACTTAAACATATCTCTCCCCTGCACTCCCCTCTCCCCCCCATGTCAGAGTCAAAGACAGAGTCAAAGCCCCCGGCGGGCGATGTTAAATGTCCCGCAGCCATTAAAGCCACACCGGGTGATGCAAGGCCACGCACCGGGTCTTGGTGTTGGAGCCCCGGCGGGCTCTTGGTGTTGGAGCCCCGGCGGGCGCTCACAAAGTCCCGCGGCCATTCCAAGCCGCGCGGGGCGGTGATGTAGGCCCCGCTCCAGGTAATCTTCAACCCCGCAACTCGGGCGGGAGAAGTCGCCGCTGCGGAAGCCCCGAAAAGCGGTCTCCCACCAGGGACCCGCGGGCTCCCGGTATTACTGTCCACAGACCTGCAGTAGGAGCTTCCGAATCTCCGGGTGTCGGGTCACAGCAGCGCTCCACCACAGCTCCACCCGCTCCGGACTCGGCCAGCTCCGTGATGGTGAGTAAATCCGCAGCTCCGCGACTGGAGCCCCAGGCCATTCCTGTTGGAGGCCGCTCCACGTTGCAGCCCCAACGACAACAGAGACCCGACAAAGAAAAGGTCGGGTCTCCCGTGCAGGGGAAAGACCTTAAAGTTCCGCCACCCCACCCCACCCCCACACACATACCCCGACAAAAAAAACAATAAAAACTACATAGAACAAGACAAAAAACAGTAAAAAGACAGACGGACTTCAGAGGCCGCTGCTGACAAGAGTCGCGCCGCCTGCCCACAGAAAATAGTAGGCATTTACTACAAAACAGATAAATGTGTCCATATACCATGATATAAATATATACACACATGAATAAATAAACTGATAAAGTGCAAATAGCAGAAAGTGGTTGTTAATAATCAGAGTTTTGTCCGAGCCAGGTTTAATAGCCTGATGGCTGTGGGGAAGTAGCTATTCCTGAACCTGGTTGTTGCAGTCTTCAGGCTCCTGTACCTTCTACCTGAATGTAGCAGGGAGATGGGTGTGTGGCCAGGATGGTGTGGGTCTTTGATGATACTGCCAGCCTTTTTGAGGCAGCGACTGCGATAAATCCCCTAGATGGAAGGAAGGTCAGAGCCGATGATGGACTGGGCAGTGTTTACTACTTTTTGTAGTCTTTTCCTCTCCAGGGCGCTCAAATTGCCGAACCAAGCCACGATGCAACCGGTCAGCATGCTCTCTACTGTGCACCTGCACTTTTGCTAACTGTACAGTTAAGAAATAAATCACAATATTTTTTAATTACCCAAATCGTGCTGGTGTCAATCAACGGAACTCCTCCCACGGGTACAAAATACTTTCCCTTCAAAGTACTTCACTTGGCGGTACTTTTTCCACTAACAGGTACCCATTCCTCTCCCAAGATATACTTGACGAAACTCTTCCCCTCAAGGTACTTTTTCCACTAACAGGTACTACTTCATCTCCCAAGTTACTTTTCCACTAACAGGTTACTCATACCTGGAACCGAAGGATATGCCCCCTTGATTGCACAGCCATGATTCGGACTCTAATTACAATAGTAGTCTTAATCACACTATATTAACATACAGTCACGATTCAAACTATGATTACAACAGTAGTATCTAACACTCCAAAAACTCAAAATTAATGGCGATACACAATAAATCAATGGCAATATTAAACACACTTTACACTGTAATATTTAAACAATTTCAAGTTATCAAACGATCTAATATATACACTTTTATTAATGTGCAGTAGGCAGTGCCCTCAATATATGAAAGCCCAGAATAGATCAATGAAGGATCTCTATACAATAACCTGTGTCCTTCAATATGAAGTCCTGAATTTGTTAAAATTTGGATCGAAGAATTTAGACATTTAAACCCCCGTAACTACCATTCCCACTATTTTAACTCTTTTCCCACAAATGCGAATAATAGACGCGTCTTCCAAATCACTTCAGCACGTCTCTGCTTTGCGCTGGCTTTCAATGCCGATTTTTAAAGTGTCCTTCCAATCGCACCCTCAGCACCGACACAGTACTTACTTCTCTTAGCACTGTCTTCCTACTTAGCTCTGTCTCTTAAGATACCCCGTACCCAATTCTGGTATCCCAGTCTGAGTGAGGACTCCAAGCCCTGAAATTTATTGGTGTCGGGCCCACTCAATAGTACCCGACCGCAACAGCTGTTGACTATCTAAGGTCTGGGGACTTTAACCCGATAAAGAAAAGCCTTGTGAGCCTAACCCCCACCACTCACCCTACGCAAGGACTCTAACTCTCACCCTCAGTGCTTGCCAGACTACTATTCTTCTGATCTCGTTGGGAATCCAAACACAAGTACGCAAATGATTGATTCGTCCCGATCAGCGAAGCGGGGAAAACCGATGCGAAAGCCGCACCGTGGCGCCGATTTCTCCTCTCGCAATCTGGAACGACTAAACTCCCTGACCACAAATTTATGTTTGGCACTCCGTTGAAATCCCGGACGAGCCCCCAATGAGCTTCTGCTCCTATTCTCACCCTGTTAGTCTGGTTCAGTAAAACACCGAGTCAAGCACTGGATCAACTAACGTTATTTTCCAATCACAAAAACACTACCTATACGATACCTAACCAACACCGCGGGTCCGATCCTTGTCTCTACTCATCCAAGCCCATCAGCCTCGTGCAAATAGACACCTCCAGATGGTCAGCATGGTCCCAAGTGGTACCCCAGAAGATTGACACAGACTCATGTGCTCTCCCATCTTATATACTATATCAGACCCGTGGCAGGGAATGCATGGGGGGGGGGGGGGGGGGGGGGCGGCAACCCCTACGAACCAAACCAATCAAAGATCATATAATACATTAATTGACAGTTCCCCAACCCAATCACAAAATATCCCATTACATTGTTTCTACAGAAAGTTCCTAACGTAAAACAGTTCCCCTTAGTAACAAAACATTTTACCAGGTAATGTAAACAATTTGGGCAAGGCCCCTCTCGTTGACCAATCACAAATAGCAGTGCAAAGACCATGCAACAAAGTTAACAATAGTATTATAACCCATCATTTCCCAACCAATCCTGATCATGCATTTGCAGCAGGACTCAGCTCCTTCTACAAAACCCTCATACTTATTAACAATTAAAGGACATCTGGACATGACACTGTACGTAACGTCCTCCCATGCCACAGACATTCTGAAGCCATGATCCTCTTGGTCTTTGCAGCCTTTGCAAAAAGATGCCAAGCAGGTTTTGCAAAGGCAGAAATCCTCCATTTTTTTAGACACTAAAATGGCCAATATTATCATTCCCTTCTTTTATCATATTATGATAACCAATAATACAAAAAGATGACACAGTTCCAGCCAGATAACCTAACATGATGGTAATGTAACTTATCAGAACTCCAAAGAACTTCCTGAGTTTGCATGGGCGTAGCTCTATGACTTCTGATTGATGAGTCTTCATCTCCCTGGTTTGCATGTGCATGAATCCTCTTCATCCATCTTGTTAGTTGTATCTGTTCTTGACTCTCGATGGGTATGATTTTACCTAAGAAATTTATTGATAAAAGTTAGTGGCCTACTCTCCCACTGATACTCTTGCAGTGGTGAAGTTGCACCCATGCATTTCTCCCTTCTACCTTCTCTGCTGTTGGAGTTGTCAGAAGAACCTGGTAAGGTCCTTCCCAACGAACCTCCAACCCTTTCCTTGCCCAATTCTTTACAAGGACATAGTCCCCAAGCTTCACCTTAGTAGAAGAGATCAACAGAGGCAATTCAGAGCTCCTGGGGAAAACCCACGCAGGTCACTGGGAGAACGTACAAACTTTGTACAAACAGCACCTGCAGCCAGGATCAAACCCGGGTCTCCGATGCTATATGACACTGCGCCACCATTCAATAAGATACCCTCTCATCCTTCTAAACTCCAGTGTGTACAAGCCCAGCTGCTCCATTCTCTCAGCATATGATAGTCCAACGGTCTTATTGAAACATATAAGATTGTTAAGGGTTTGGGCACGCTAGAGGCAGGAAACATGTTCCTGATGTTGGGGGAGTCCAGAACCAGGGGCCAGAGTTTAAGAATAAGGGGTAAGCAATAGGTAGGAGTGAACGGGTCCTTTTCAGAATGGCAGGCAGTGGCGAGTGGAGTGCCGCAAGGCTCGGTGTTGGGACTGCAACTATTTACCATATATATTAATGATTTGAAAGAGGGAATTAGGAGCAACACCCGCAAGGTTGCGGATGACACAAAGCTGGGTCAGTTTAGAAGGGTGAGGGGGGATCTTACAGAAACATATAAAATTATTTAAGGACTGGACAAGCTAGATGCCGGAAAAATGTTCCCAATGTTGGGTGAGTCCAGAACCATGGGCCACAGTCTTAGAATAAAGGAGAGGCCATTTAAGACTGAGGCGAAAAAAAACGTTTTCACCCAGAGAGTTGTGAATTTGTGGAATTCCCTGCCACAGAGGGCAGTGGAGGCCAAATCATTGGATGGAAAAAAGAGAGCTCTGAGGGCTAGTGGAATCAAGGGATATGGGGAGAAGGCAGACACTGGTTATTGATTGGGGACGATCAGCCATGATCAGAATGAGTGGCGGTGCTGGCTCGAAGGGCCGAATGGCCTCCTCCTGCACCTATTTTCTATGTTTCTATGTTTCTAAACCATTTAGAACGGAGATGAGGAAATACTTTTTCTCACAGAGAGTTGTGAGTCTGTGGAATTCTCTGCCTCAGAGGGTGGTGGAGGCCGGTTCTCTGGATACTTTCAAGAGAGAGTTAGATAGGGCTCTTAAAGATAGCGGAGTCAGGGGATATGGGGAGAAGGCAGGAATGGGGTACTGATTGGGGATGATCAGCCATGATCACATTGAATGGCGGTGCTGGCTCGAAGGGCCGAATGGCCTACTCCTGCACCTATTGTCTATTGTCTTCCATCCTGGTCATTATTTTTTCTTCCTGCTCCCTTTCGGCTGATGTTACAGAAGCTTGATAGCATGCACCACTTGACTCACCTCTGTTTCCAGGCTTCTGAACGGGTCCTTCTAAAAGCTACGGTACTATCCGACTCACCTCTACCCCATTGCAGACATTGGACATTGTCCATGAAGCTGATGCATTACAATTCTGAGAACTATATTCTGCACTGTATCTTCCCCTGTGCTCGATCTATTATACTTGATTGTATTTATGGACAGTATTATCTGATCTGTGTTGAAAGGAGGCAAACAAAGCACTTCACTAGGTTTATGTGATAATAAGATAAGATAAGATAAGATAAGATAACCTTTATTGTCATTCAGACCGAAGTCTGAACGAAATTAAAGCAGTCATACATACAATACAATACAATAAAAAACAACAATAAACACATATTAACATCCACCACAGTGAGTCCACCCAACATCTCCTCACTGTGATGGAGGCAAAAGTCTTAGGTCTCCAGTCTCTTCCCTCCTCTTCTCCCTCTGCGCTGAGTTATTCCCCCCGGGCGATGTTAAAAACTGTCCCGCGGCTCAAACACCGCTGCCCAGGGTGGTCGAAGCTGCCGCCCACCAGTCCTGCTGACGCAGCCGCTGGCCCGCGGCCGAAACCCCGGACTCAGGCCACCACCGCCAGAACACCGTCCAAGCCCCCGGAGCACCGTTCCAGCCCCGAGCCGGATCGCCCTTACGTGAGTACCGTTACCGTCTCAGCCTCGGGCTGGGCCGCCCCGACCGGGCGCCGCTCCTCCCTCGGGCTGGGCCGCCCCGACCGGGCGCCGCTCCTCCCTCAGGCTGGGCCGCCCCGACTGAGCACCGCTTCTCCCTCGGGCTGGGCCGCCCCGACCGGGCGCCGCTCCTCCCTCGGGCTGGGCCGCCCCGACTGGGCACCGCTTCTCCCTCGGGCTGGGCCGCCCCGACCGGGCGCCGCTCCTCCCTCGGGCTGGGCCGCCCCGACCGGGCGCCGCTCCTCCCTCGGGCTGGGAACACCGTACCTCCCCGAGCTCGGCCACTCCGACGGGAGCACCGTTCCTTCCTCGGGCCGGCCGTCCTCACGGGAGCGTCACAGTCCCTCACAAAAGCCCCGTTCCAGCCCCGAGCCAGGCCGTCCTCACGGGAGCGAGCCCAGTGCGAGTCCTGGCGGTCTCTGCCTCCTGAGCCTCGAGGTCGCCAGCTCCACCATTAGGCCTCAGCGCAGACGGAGGCAGAGAAGGGGAATACGACAAAAAGTCGCATTCCCCCGCAGGGAGAGACAGCAAGCCCCGTTTCAACCCCCCCCCCCCCAAAAACAGAAACTAAAAACCAAAACCAAAACTAAACAACACAAAAAAACACAAAACAAACAGGACTGCCTAATAATAAACCTAAACCTTTGAGTCACTGACAATAATCACTGCAATGTTGAATTACACCAGCAATTGTTATCACCTTGTGCCCTGTCCGAAATGCATCCTAAATAACATACCTTATAATTAACAGCACCACATGATCCAGTTCTCGGCCAACCAACATTAACAGCTGCTAAGCAAAACCTGTGATCAAAAAAAAATCAGATCATTTGTAGGGGCGATATAAATTACTCAAGGTACAAGGCCGAATGGCCTACTGCTGCACCTAATTTCTATGTTTCTATGTTTCTATGTTAAATGTGCTTGTCTCTGTTTTCGGTATTCTACGATATTCTACGTCAATCACTCGTTCCAATCTTGCTTAGTTCTCTATTTGCTTAAGCAGCTAAAATATTTATGCTTCCAGGTGTGCTGTCTGCAAAAATCTTTCAAAGTGATTGACCGCTCAGCCCATTTTGTTCTGATCACAATTGGTAGATTCAATGGAGTATCTGAACTGGAGCTGGACAGCAGCAGGCAATTGGTACCAGGAGCCCCGAACTTAAATCTGAAGAACTCTGAAGTTCAGTGAACACAAATTCAAGCCAAGTGTTTAAGAACATTCAATGGAACCTGTGCTAATGTCGTTGGCAGCTATCCCTGATATCCTACTCCAAGGAAAAGTGTTCATGTCCAAGTCTGGAACCTTCCCTTAACTGAATTGAGAGAATAATGCAAGTGAATATAGTGCATTGGATTCCTGGACTGTGTGGTGCATTTGGTGAATCACTTAGCCCAGGAATTGCAGGGATAAGCATTTGACAGCAGTCAGTAATCTATTGTGTAAAGCACAGTGCATAATGTTGTAATGTTTAATCACACAACTCAGGATTTTATGCAATAGTGATCCCACTCACCTTAATAAGTGCAAATAAAAGCTATAGTAGACCATACATCCCCTTGTACCTGCCCTGCCATTCAATAAGATCATGGCTGATCTTTTACCTCACTAAATCTTCCTGGCATTAAGCCTATATTCTTCAAATCCCTTAATGTCTAAGCATATATAATTTGTCTTGAGTCTCCTTATCTCCTTCAAGTGGGGAATTAGGGTTGGGGTTAATTGCCTAAAGATTAATTGTCCTTTGCCTAAAGAATTCTCTTCACATCTGTCCTGAACAACCCATCACATTTTATGAGACTAAACCTTGGTTGTAGACACTCCAACAAGACGATCTATCCCTGCACTTACCAGTCCCAAGTCCCACAAGTGTGTTTCAATTAGATCACCTTTTATCCTTCTAAGCTCCAGAGCATATCATACCAGTCTGCTTAATTTCTCCTTGTAGGAGAAATCCCATATCTCAGGAATCAATTTGTTAAAATGTTAGTACACTCCCTTATTTGTAAGTATATTCAGTACAGTGGCACAGCTGGTAGAGCTGCTGCCTCACAGTGCCCGAGATACAGGTTTAATTCTGACTTTGCGTGTTGCACAGTTTCCTTACGACCACGTGGGTTATCTCTGGGACAATGGACAATAGACAATAGTGGCAGGAGTAGGCCATTTGGCTCTTCGAGCCAGCACCGCCATTCAATATGACCATGGCTGATCATCCACAATCAGTACCCCGTTCCTGCCTTCTCCCCATATCTCTTGACTCTGCTAGCTTTAAGAGCTCTATCTAACTCCCTCTTGAAAACAACTAGAGAACTGGCCTCCACTGCCCTCTGAGGCAGAGTATTCCACAGACTCACAACTCTCTGGGTAAACAAGTATTTCCTCATCTCCGTTCTAAATGACTTACCCCTTATTCTTAAACTGAGGCCCCTGGTTCTGGACTCCCCCAACAGCAGGAACATTTTCCCTGCCTCTAGCGTGTCCAATCCCTTAACAATCTTATACGTTTCAATAAAATTCTTACCGGGGTTGCCGGGTTGGAGCTCCGAAGTGCTGGGACTGCCGACTTTGACACCATGGAGCTGTGGTCTGCGGAGTTTCCAGCCACTGGCGGCGCTGACTTTCCAGCCGCAGGCGGCACTGATGCTGACTTTAACATCGCGGAGCCCTGGGATCTCTCGCCGAGGTCGCCAGCATTGAATCTCCACCCAGCTCGGCTTTTGGACTTCAGAAGCCGGGGTCTCCGGTAGGGAGCGGCCGATTAGGAGGCTCTGGGCCGCTGAGAGTGTTCGAGGATCTGAAACATCGGGCCCATAGCGGCGACTGCGGAGGCCTCAATAGGCCCCGACCACGGGTGAACTGAGTAAGAGGACTGAACTTTAGTGCCTTCCCTCACAGTGGGAAACGTTGATTCCGCTGTGGGGGATGTTTTTTATGTTTTATGTTAAATTGTAAAGTGTTATGTTTACTCAATGGTAACTCAAATTTCACTGCACCAATTGGTGTATGTGACAATAAATGTACTTTGTCCTTTGTCCTTTGTTCAAGATTGCCCTCATCCTTCTAAATTCCAGAGTATACAAGCCCAGCCGCTCCATTCTATCAACATATGACATACCCGCCATCCTGGGAATTAACCTTGTAAACCTAGGCTGCACTCCATCAATAGCAAGAATGTTCTTCCTCAAATTTGGAGACCAAAACTGCACACAATGCTCCAGGTGTGGTCTCACTAGGGCCCTGTACTACTGCAGAAGGACCTCTTTGCTCCTATACTCAACTCCTCTTGTTATTAAGGCCAACATGCCATTCGGTTTCCTCCCACATCCCAAAATCATGAGATGTAAATTGCCCCTCATATAGGGAGTAGATGTGAAAGAGGGATAAAATAGAACGAGTGCGAACAGGTTATCGATGGTTGGCATAGACTCGGTGGGCTGAAGAGTCTGTATCCATGCAGTGTCCTTGAACATTTCAATCAATTCTTCCGTAGGTAGTGAGGGTTTTGTGTACAATACCCCTGCTGTGGTATCACGTCCATTCTAATGCTTAAACCCTGAGAATCCCTGCAATTCTGGAGGCAATCAGCCCATCAAAGATTGCCAACAGTTCCATTCCTCTGCTTATCCCAGTAAACCTTAATAATGCCTATTTAATTAATTTAAAAAAACATTTAGTTTAGTATAGTTTATTTTAAAGATACAGCGTGGAAATAGACCCTTCGGTTCACCAAGTCCGCACCGACGAGTGCATTTAAGAGGTTTTAGATATAGCAGAGGATGGAGGGACAAGGATTATGTGCAGGTAGATTTGAGTTGGTCATGGCATAATGTTTGGCACAGACACTGTGGGCCAAAGGATCCGTTCCTGTGGTGAACTGTTCTACCTTCTATGATTTCTCCAATTAACATTATATTCTAGATTCACCATGACTATCACCATTTTATGCAAAAAGAAAGACACTGAAAAATCCTTCTTTTTATGCAAGTCCTTTTAAAAACATGACAAACAAAAAGGAAGTTGCATATGCAGTTGGCATATGTACAAAGGCAAGTACATGTTTGAAATACAAGGAACTGTGGATGCTGGAATCTTGAACAAAGCACAAGAAACTCAAGTCAGGCAGCATCTGTGGAGTTAATGGATAGCTGATGTTTCATATTGGGACCCTTCAGAGTGTAGTAATGGGTAGAAAGCTGGAAAAGAGAGGTGGATGTGGGGCAAAATCTGGCAAGTGAATAGATGGATAAATGTGAGAGGGATTTGGCAGATGATGGAGTATGTGACAAAAGATAGATAAAAGGTGATGAAGGGTGCCAGATAAGTAGAGAAGATGAGGAGTTAAACGAAAAGCCAAAGGGAGCTATATAAATGCAATGGGTCGGGGGAAGGGGGGGGGGGGGGAGATTAAAGGGAAATTAGGGAGAGGGATTGAAGATGAGGGCATAAAGGAGGGGGAAATATGTTTCATTTGTAACATTTAGCAGAACTGAAACTATAAGATAAGCACTTTTAGCTGCTGAGTTTCTAATATCCTTCTAATGTATCATTATTAATTAACCTTGCCATTCTTCTCAATGTCACATGGTATGTAGCAATGGTTCTTATGTGTTTTGAAGCAAAGGGTAGAATTTAATGCAGCTCTCCAAATCAAAAGTGCTGAACTTTAACATAATCTCAAGAGCCTTGTATGCTATTATCCCGGCTTTAGATACCATCCTTCAATTTCCTTCTCCTCTTATTCCACCCACTGGTGCATTTTGTTGTCTGAGCTGGAAGGATTAATAACTGTGTGAAACAGTTTTGTCTGTGGGTTGGAAAATACATCTCACTTCCTACACTGTGGTTATTCCCATGGGGGCTCGAAATGTAACATAGAAAACAGCTGATCCTCAAGTATCCGCCAACACTTCCTGGGTAACACACGGAGATGGCATCAAAGTTATTTATAATATTGTAGCTATGATTTATTATGAATAAAACATTAGTTTCTCTTGTCAATTTTGCATCTAAACTAAAATCTTTTGATTTAGCGAGTTTAGAGATACAGTGTGAAAACAGGTTCTTCAGCTCATTCGGTCCACACTATCGATCACCCATTCCCACTAGTTCTATGCTATTCCACTTTCACCACTCTCTACACACAATGGGCAATTTTACAGAAGCCAATTAACCTACAAACACCCAGGTCATTGAGTTTTGGGAGGAAACTGGAGGACCCAGAAGAAACTGGAAAACCCAGAAGGCTTGCGGTTACAGCGAGAACATGCAAACCCCACACAGAGAACATCAGAGGTTGGGATCTAACCCGAAGTCTCTGGTGCTGTGAGACAGCAGCTCCTCCAGGTGTAATTATCAGGACATTGCATTGGATTAACATAGTACACATCAGGATAGCTCAGCAAGAAGGTATGAGACAGTGACAGTGGTGCAGCTGGTAGTGTTGCTGATTCAGTGTTGAGACTTGGGTTTGATCCCGACTGAAGGCTGCTGCCTATGTTCTCCCTGTGACAGTGTGGGTTTCCACTGGATAATCTGGTTTCCTCCCACATCCCAAATACATGAGGGTTTGTAGCTTAACTGGCCTCTGTGAATCACCCCTAGTGTGTCGGGAGTGGATGCGAAGGAGGGAGAACATAGAACTAGTGTGAATGTGCCATCGATGGCCGACGTAGACTCGGTAGGCAGAAGGGCCTGTTTCCATGCTGTATCTTTGAAACTAAAACAGAATAAAGATGTTTGTCAATACGCCATAGCAGTACGTACTGTTATGAAAAAAGAACAAGCAGAAACAATCCCTCAGAACCATTGCCTTAGAGATATCTTCATGCAGTGCTTTCCCACTGTAAGTTACAGACTCCAGAAGGCAACAACAGAGTCCTGAAGTTGTTACCAACATTGAGTCTTTATGGAAAATATTATTTGGAACATTATTAAGTTTGAACGGTAAATGCATCACTCAGAAAATAACCATCAGGCTCGTAAACATTGCACAAGACAAACCACGAAGCTCAGCGCCTGAAGAAGGGTCCTGACCTGAAACATCACCCAGTCCTTCTATCCAGAGATACTGCCTGTCCCGCTGAGTTATGCCAGCAATTTGTGTCTATCTTCAGTGTCTATGATCCTCTACAGAATGCGTCTTTGGCTGCAATATGAACCAGTTTAGCACAATTATATTAATTTACTAGACTAAGTGGGACCCGTTGGATCCCAGCATCACACAGGAGGGCTGGTCATCCAATGCAATATTCCACCTCTCCACCAATTCTAATATTGGTGGCCAGTTGGGGGGGGGGGCTTTCTGGAGCGCTAGTATGGGTGTTGTGGGCTGAAGGGACTGGTTTCCAGAGGGCTAGTATGCAAATTGTGCGCCAAATGGATTCTTGGGCTGGCGTCTCAGTCAATCAAGCCTGTTGTGCTGGCAACTCACTCACGGCTGGTGGGCTGGTAGTTGACTCACGGCTAATCCTTGAAATTCTATTTCAAGCAGGGTATAAGGCCACCAAATTCAAGTGCAGTTTCTTACCACTTCTAGCAGGGTGCAAGGCCACCAAATTCAAGTGCAGTTTCATACCATTTGAAGTAGGGTGCAAAGCCACTAAAGACAGCGAGTCGTGACCTCTCCCTCCTCCATCTTGCGGAGACTGAGCCACACCCACATTTCTGGGTTTTATAACCCCTCCCCCCCAACGGAAAAGGTGTGGCTTTCATGGAGTGATTGACAGGAGAGAGATTCTCAACATTTAAAAAAACTAATAACACTTTTATTTTTCATTGATGGGAAGAATTATCTGCACCTGCTCAGCGGAGGGGGACTGAGTAAGATGGCCAAAAATCACAGCCGTAAGTGGTAGCGTTTTATCTAAAATCAATATACAGTGCAAACAGGAAGTAAGTGCATTTACAGTAGTGCCTTTTAACTTCAAGCCAAAGCACCCAAGCCGCCATTTGCAGTAAGTAGTGACTTTCAACTTCATGCCACCATTGGCAGTAAGTGGTGCCTTTCAACTTCAAGCCAATGCACCCACGCCACCATTTGCAGTAAGTAATGCCTTTTAACTTCAAGCCAATGTACCCAAGCCACCATTTGCAGTAAGTAATGCCTTTTAACTTCAAGCCATTGCATCCAAGCCACCATTTGCAGTAAGTAGTGGCTTTCAACTTCAAGCCACAACCAAGCCGCACCCAAGTCACCATTTGCAGTAAATAGTGCCTTTCAACTTCAAGTCAAAGCAACCAAGCCACCATTTGCAGTAATTAGTGCCTTTCAACTTCAAGCCAAAGCAACCAAGCCACCATTCGCAGTAATAGTGCCTTTCAACTTCAAGCCACACCCAAGCCACACCCAAGCCATCATTTGCAGTAAGTAGTGCCTTTCAACTTCAAGTCAAAGCTCCCAAGCCATCATTTGCAGTAAGTAGTCCCTTTCAACTTCAAGTCAAAGCTCCCAAGCCACCATTTGCAGTAAGTAGTGCCTTTCAACTTCATGCCACCATTTGCAGTAAGTAGTGCCTTTCAATTTCAAGACACACCCAAGACAAACCAACCAAGGGGGAGGGGGGGCGCTTTCTAGAGCGCTAGTATGAACCATTTTAGAACCAATAGACATTTTTTTTGCAAGATTTAGAACCAATAGACACACTTTTTGCAAGCTTTAGAACCAATAGACATTTTTTGCAAGCTTTAGAACCAATAGACATTTTTTTTGCAAGCTTTAGAACCAATAGACATTTTTTGCAAACTTTAGAAGCAATAGGCACTTTTTGCAAGCTTTAGAAGCAATAGAGACACTTTTTGCAAGCTTTAGAAGCAATAGAGACACTTTTTGCAAGCTTTAGAACCAATAGACAATTTTTGCAAACTTTAGAACCAATAGACATTTTTTTGCAAGCTTTAGAACCAATAGACATTTTTTTTGCAAGCTTTAGAACCAAGAGACATTTTTTGCAAGCTTTAGAACCAATAGAGACACTTTTTTGCAAGCTTTAGAACCAATAGACATTTTTTGCAAGCTTTAGAACCAATAGACATTTTTTTGCAAGCTTTAGAACCAATAGACATTTTTTTTTGCAAGCTTTAGAACCAATAGACATTTTTTTGCAAGTTTTAGAACCAATAGACATTTTTTTGCAAGCTTTAGAACCAATAGACATTTTTTTTGCAAGCTTTAGAACCAAGAGACATTTTTTGCAAGCTTTAGAACCAATAGAGACACTTTTTGCAAGCTTTAGAACCAATAGACATTTTTTGCAAGCTTTAGAACCAATAGACATTTTTTTGCAAGCTTTAGAACCAATAGATATTTTTTGCAAACTTTAGAAGCAATAGGCACTTTTTGCAAGCTTTAGAAGCAATAGAGACACTTTTTGCAAGCTTTAGAAGCAATAGAGACACTTTTTTGCAAGCTTTAGAACCAATAGACATTTTTTGCAAGCTTTAGAACCAATAGACTTTTTTGCAAGCTTTAGAACCAATAGACATGTTTTTGCCAGGTTTAGAACCAATAGACATATTTTTGCCAGCTTTAGAACCAATAGACATATTTTTGCCAGCTTTAGAACCAATAGACATATTTTGCAAGCTTTAGAACCAAGAGATATTTTTTTGCAAGCTTTAGAACCAATAGAGACATGTTTTGCAAGCTTTAGAACCAATAGACATTTTTTTGCAAGTTTTAGAACCAATAGACATTTTTTTGCAAGCTTTAGAACCAATAGACATTTTTTTGCAAGCTTTAGAACCAATAGACATTTTTTTGCAAGCGTTAGAACTAATAGATATTTTTTGCAAGCTTTAGAACCAATAGACACTTTTTGCAAGCTTTAGAACCAATCGACACATTCTGCAAGCATTTTAAAACCACTAAGGGCACTTACATTTGAGTAGACATGTGTTCAGTGTTATTCACAGCTCAGAGAAACGTGACCCTCTGCCTTCCTCCATCTTGAAGAGACTGTGTGGCACACCACTTCCTGGTTTTATGGTCCCTCCCCCCTGCCGCCAGCGGTGGCAGCAGATAGAATGGGAAATTTTGTAAAAACATTAATATCTCTGTCATTTTTAATCGACGGGAAAAATCCTCGGCACACATGCGGCGGAGGGGGGCTCTGAGCAAGGTGGCCAAAAATGACGGCCGTAGGTGGCGGCGTTCTCTCGGCCATCGCAGCACAGATGGCCAAAACCGGTCAAGAACAGACTTTTAGTAAAATAAGATATGATTGGTGATTGTTATATATTTATCTGTGGTTATTGAATTTACGGGCTTGTTACGCTGCAGCAAGTAAGAATTTAATTGTTCCATTGCTAGTATATATAACAATTAAACATTCTTGGACCTCGATTTTTCCCTTCAAACCTTACTGAGATGCACACAGGATACTAATGAGGACAGATCTGATATTAACATAATACCCACAGAACACATTTTCATAGTCAGAATTTTATTCACTGTCCCACCAGTCATCACTGGTATGGCCAATGCTAGCTCCACTCAAGGTTCAAATACAAGAAAGGGCAGGGGGAGAGGGGATACAACATTACAAGTGGGAGCGAGGCTTACATTTCCCATCCAATTGTTACCATTGTGGCGCTACAAGATGAACTGTTATTGTGTTGAGACTGCCTTTCGGAGTTAACCCAAGTACATCAAATGGAGGAAGTGTGCAAGTGATGCAATAGTGTAACCAAAAGCAAAATTGCCTGTATTATTTACGAAGTGGATTGGAGATGGTGGACTTAGGTTCATAGAGCCATATAGCATGGAAACAGGGCTATCGGGCCAATTCATCCATGCTGGCCCCATCTAAGCTAATCCAATTTCCCTGTGTTTGGGCCAAATCCCTCTAAATGTTTTCTTAATGCTGTTATAGTATGTGCCTCAAATTTGTTCCATACACCCACCACATGAGTACAAAAGTTGCTTCTATTAAATCTTTTCCCTCTCACCTTAAAAATAGGTCCTCCAGCATTTTTGTCAACGATTTTCCAGCATCTGCAGTTCCTTCTTAAACAATACTCCAAATGTGGCTTCATCAATGTCTTGGGCCTATATCCAATACCCCAAGCTTATAAAAGAGCAGAAACACCTTGGACATAATGCAATTGAATGAAATCCCATTCTGCCACAATAGCATAGGTAGCAGGGACAAATGTACACCATAACACCTCAAAAATAACAATACATTTCCTGTGGCAGCAAATTAAGGTTTTACTAGATGAGCCAATACATATTTCGTAATAATCTCTTTCTAGGTCATGGGAACCATTAATTGAACATTGTTATTGATGGATTTCATGGACTCCTACAGCATGGAAACAGACTATTCAGAACCAAGTCTTTACGACCAATCAAGCATCTATTTATGCTGATCAGAATTTATTCTCCTTCAATGTCACAGATATTACTGCTCGTTTACACATTAGGGCAAATTACATTGATCCAAGCAACCTGGATGGAATGACTGGCAGATGGAATACAGCGCAGCAAAATGTGCAGTCATGCAATTTGGTAGCAGGAATAAAGGCATTGACGATTTACTAAATAGGGAGAGGATTCTGAAATAGGTGGCGCAAAGAGACTTTTGAGTGCTTGTACAGGATTCCCATTTAATTTGCAAGTTGAATTGGTAGTAAAGAAGGCAAATGCAATGTCAACGTTTATTTCAAGAGGACTGGAAAATAAAAACAGGGATGTAATGCTGAGGCTTTAAGACAATGGTCAGACCGTATTTAGAGTATTGTGAGCAGTTTTGGCCCCTGTATCTGAGGAGGAATGTATTGGCATTGGAGAGGGTCCAGAGGAGGTTTACGAGAATGATCACGGGGATGATTGGGTGATGAGCATCTGATGGCACTGGGACTTTACTTGCTGGAGTTGAGAAGAATCAGGGGGGACCTCATTAAAAATTACTGAATAGTGAAAGGCTTGGATTGAATGCTGAGAGAATGGAGCAGCTGGGCTTGTACACTCTGGAGTTTAGAAGGATGAGAGGGTATCTCATTGAAACATATAAGATTGCTAAGGGTTTTGGACACGCTAGAGGCAGGAAACATGTTCCCGATGTTGGGGGAGTCCAGAACCAGGGGCCACTGTTTAAGAATAAGGAGTAAGCAATTTAGAACGGAGATGAGGAACCATTTTTTCTCACAGAGAGTGGTGAGTCTGTGGAATTCTCTGCCTCAGAGGGCAGTGGAGGCGGGTTCTCTGGATGCTTTCAAGAGAGAGCTAGATAGGGCTCTTCAAAATAGCGGAATCAGGGGGTATGGGGAGAAGGCAGGAACGGGGTACTGATTGGGGATGATCAGCCATGATCACATTGAATGGCGGTGCTGGCTCGAAGAGCCGTATGGCTTACC
Source organism: Amblyraja radiata (assembly GCF_010909765.2). Lineage (NCBI taxonomy): Eukaryota > Metazoa > Chordata > Chondrichthyes > Rajiformes > Rajidae > Amblyraja > Amblyraja radiata. Next base: position 41,393,830 of record NC_045964.1, on the reverse strand, counting down.
CCTGCACCTATTGTCTATTGTCTATTGAGTAGATGGGGAGAGGATGTTTCCATTAGTGGAGAGTCAAGGACCAGAGCGCACAGTCTCAGAATAAAAGGAGGTACCTTTAGAAAGGAGATGGAAGAATTTATTTCGTTAGAGGGTTGTGATTCTGCAGAATTCATTGCCACAAACGGCTGTGGTGACCAAGTCGTTGGCCATTTAAAAAAATAATTTCCAGATTCTTGATTAGTAAGGGTGTCAAGGCGTATGGGGCTAAGGCAGGGAATTGAGGTTGAGAAGGAAAGAGATCAGCAATGATTGAATGACTCTATGGGCTGAGTGGCCTAAATCGTCCCCTGTGATTTATGAACGTGTCCTTCTTAGGACATGCGAGAGCAAACCCAGAGCACCATGAAGAAACTCATGTGGTCATAGCAAGAACAAGCAAACTCCAGACAGGTCTCAGGACACTGGAGGAGTTGAAACAGAGTATGTCCTCACTGCACAACTGATTTCTTAATGTGTCTCCTCCAATATTTGAGCAAATCTATATTTTTTATTGAAATCCAGTCCATAAGTTTGGTATTTAAATTAGTACAAACACACAACCTACAATCATTTCACTTAGTGTTTGGTTTAAGTTTATTGTCATGTGTACTAAGGTACAGTGAAAAGCTTGGTAGTATGATAGCATGCCATCAGATCAGATTCATACTATACATAACTACAATCGTCAAACTCAAATACAATACATAGATCAAAGGGGAACGTACAGAGTATATAATATAGTTCTCAGCATTATAGCACATCAGTTCCATGGACAAAGTCCAATGTCCACAATGAGGTAGAGATACAGTAAATCAGACAGTACCCTAGATTATGGAAGGACTGTACAGAAATGATAACAGAGGGGAAGAAGCTATTCCTAAAGGGCCTGTCCCACTGTACGAGGTAATTCAAGAGTTCTCCCAAGTTTTCCCGTGATTCGAACTCGGAGAATGTCCGTAGCGGGTCCATAGGAGTCCATGGATGTCTCGTATCGGCTTGTACGAGTAAAAAGTAACATTTGTTTCATCACAAGTATTTTTTTGCTCGTGGACATTTTACACAGTGTTGAAAAAACATCACAAGTTTACCAGATTTCCCGAGTACCCACCGTTAGCATTACGAGCCGCTATGAGACATCCACAAACTCCTACGGACCTGCTACTGACATTCTCCGAGTTGGAATCAGGGGAAAACTCGGGAGAACTCTTGAATTACCTCGTACAGTGGGACAGGCCCTTAAGTCTGGTGCACTCTTTAAGCTTCTTTAACTACTGCCTATAGGAGCAGCGAGGAGGAATGATAGGGGGCGACAATTATTTGTTTGTGTTGGCTAATGGAATAACTGGACAAGCTGCACTATGAGAGAACACACACACAATTTATTATTGCACTTCAACTCTTGTCCTTTTTAAACACCTCATAACATCACATAATCAGTGGCACTGAGACTTCACAGAACACTGCCCTTTGCCCTCGGATCCTGTATAGTAAAAAATGCCATTGGAAGTATTAAAGTAACTGCTCCCTATGACATTGTTATTTACAACGGTTTGCTGTCCGTGTTGAACAAATGGAATTGGCACCGCTTCACCAAGACTGTCTCATTTAAAGTACCAGTATTATTACCAAGCACAGCGACAAGTTGTGAAGTCGGAGAAATACTGCACAAAAAAGGCCCCCCAGCCCACGAGGACCACACAGACCTTCAGCCAGACATTTTCACTAATCACATTTTTATATTCTCATCAACTCCTCCAGACTCGACTGCCCACCTGCACACCAGAGGGAAATTATATGCTGACAAATACTCGATCAAACTTCTCCAGGAGTACCGTAGGGAGTTTACTGACTGGTTGCATCATGTCCTGGTTCAGCAAATTGAAAGCCCGGGAATGAAGGAGATGACAGAGAGTGGACGATGCCGCCCAATCCATCACAGGTACTGACCTCCTCACCATCAAAAGGATCAAAAGGAGGCACTGCCTCACAAAGAGAGCCAAATATCAAACACTCGCACCATCCTGGACACACGTTCACTTCACTCTCACTATCAGGAGGAAGGTACAGAAGCCTGAAAAACAGCTTCTTCCCAGCAACCATTTGATTCTTGAAGTCTGTAACCTCAGCAACTATAATCTTCTAGGACTACCTTTTGTTGTATCCCAGGACTTTGAATGTGTACTATTAAGGCTACATTTTATTAATTTATTATATGATTAATTATTATATTTTTAGGTGTGTCATTGCATTAACAGGCCTGTTAAAATGCAGCAACTAAGAATTTCATTGGTCCTTAAACATGTGTAGGAAGGATGCTGGTTTATATTTTTAAAGCTTCAAACCAGTTAGAAATATCTCCCCAGGTAGACAAAAATGCTGGAGAAACTCAGCGGATGAGGCAGCATCTATGAGTGAAGGAAATAGGCAACGTTTCGGGTCGAAACCCTGCTTCAGACTGAAGAAGGGTTTCGACCCGAAACGTTGCCTATTACCTTCTCTCCATGGATGCTGCCTCACCCGCTGAGTTTCTCCAGCATTTTTGTCTACTCCGATTTTCCAGCACCTGCAGTTCCTTCTTAAACAGAAATATCTCCCCAGTTTGATTTACACCTTCATCAGAATTGGTTGGAAGGCCTTTATTGATCAATCCACACTAGCATGGAACAGACCATTTAGGGCATTTTCTATATCCAAAACAAATATCTAGGCTGCCTATTTTCTAAATTAACAACTGAGCAACAAAACTACATTAATCAGATGCCACCCACCCCAATATTCTATACTCATTCCTTCTGCTACACTTGGAGATTGCTTCCATTTCTTCGTTAGGTCTTGCCAACCAAACGAAAAAATGTCATAACATTGGTTTATTAAAATTTGGTCCAATCTGAAGAAGGGTTCCAACCCGAAACATCAACTGTGCATTTCCTCCACAAAGTAAAGTAAAGTAAAGTATCCTTTATTGTCATCCAGACTTTTGAGTCTGAACGAAATGTTGTGCCTTGCAGTCATAACAGAATAAAATAACAAAACACACAATAAACACAGATTTAACATCCACCCCAGTGAGTCTACCAGGCCCTCCTCACGGTGATGGAAGGCAAAAGTCTTAAAGTCCTTGTCTCTTCCCTCCTTGTTCTCCCTCTGTGTTGAGGCGATCCAGGCTTCCGATGTTGTGACCCCGCCGGGTGATGGTAAGTCCCGCGGCTGATTCCGAGCTCCGCGAATGGGCCGGTTCAAACTCCGCGGCTCGGGGCGGTCGAAGATGCCGAAGCTGCCACCCTCAGGTCCAGCGGACGAAGCTGTCGTTGTGGGAGCTCCGGAGAACCGGTCACCAACCTGGGACCTGCGAGCTCCTGACGTTGTCGTCCACTGGGCCCGCGGCCGAGCCTCCGAAGTCGGGTCGCCGCCGCTGCAACGACACCACAGCCCCGAAGTCGGCCAGCCTCGCGTTGGTAAGTCCTGGCTCCGCCTCCGGAGCCTCGAGATCGGTCCCAGTTGGAGGTCGCCAGCTCCGCCATTAGGCCTCAGTGTAGACGGAGACGGAGACAGGGGATACGACAAGAAAAGGTCGCATCCCTCCGAAGGAAGAGACGAAAAACAAGTTTCTCCCACCTCCCCTCACATACACAACTAAAATAAACTGAAATAAACTGAAACAACAGGACAAAAGAAAACAAAATAAGAAAAGACAAACGGACTGCAGGCGAGCCGCAGCTGCAGGGCAGTGCCGCCACTTCCGGAAGTGTCTCCTGACCTATTGAGTTCATCTAGAATTGTGCTTTTTTTCCTGGATTTCCAAGCATTTCCTGTCCCATGAAATATCACCATAATAATGAAATGTATTCAGGCTGTTTGCCATATTCTTGACACATTAACAAACCAATACGTTTTTATTAAAACAATGCTCGTTGCACATGCATAAAACATCAATTTCATTATTCTAATTGTCTTCTATATTTGTAGGTGGAATGGATGATTACTTTTTTTGTTCTGTTTTTATACAAGCTGTTCCTTTTTTTACTCAATGTCAAGGTTACAGAATGACCTCATGAAAGATTCACAAGAAAATGGTTCACAATATAAAATATAAAAGGGGTAATCGGAACAAGGTCTCTTAAATTGCAAGCTCCTGTGTGCCTTTCTATTCTTCCGCGGACATACAGGATTCCAACTCAGTGCTGGCATTTGTTCAGACTCCTACACTGCAAGGAACATTTCAAGTGAATCACTTTGGAACATCTCCCCTTCTTACTTCTTTCTCCTATACATTTTCATCTTTCAGGGACACATTACAACAATGGAAGAGCACCGTATCCAAAATGGTGAAGCTGAGTAGCCTTGAACATGCATGGCAATGAAAGAAAAGAATACTTTAAAGTTCAATTGAAGCTGATGTGAAATTTAGGTCACCTTTTCTTTTCAGCACAAAGATAAATAAATGAAACTTTGATTGTCATAGTTGTAGTCATGGAGATTTAACTATATGAAAGACACATGCACAAGGACCAATTTTAACCTCTGCTCTGAATAAGAAATGGGTAAGGATTGAGGAGAATTAAAACCCATTTATTTATCTGCTGCTCATGTACCTGTTCATGTATTCTTTCTAGATTTACTCTGGACCTCCAAATATATTTCACCTGCTTTGTTCCCATTAGGTTCCTTACCTCTTGTTATGAGGTCATAGAGTCCGACAGTTCACAAAAACAGGCCCTTGAGCCCAACTCGTCCACGCCGACCAAAAATGCCCCAACTGAGCTAGTCCTATCCATCCACGTTTGGCCCATATTCTTCTAAATCGTTCCTATCTGTGTACCTGTCAAAAAATGTTCCTATCCATATACCGCGTTTAAGAAGGAGCTGCAGATGCTGGAAAATCGAAGGTAGACAAAATTTTCCCCAGCATGTTTGTCTATCTATCCATATACTATGATGGAGACCGAGAGATCAAGGAAGGGGAGGTATCAGAGATAGTCTAGGTGAATTTGAGTGCAGTGTGGAAGTTAGTGGTGAGGTTAATAAAGTCCATGTGCTCTGCATGGGTGCAGGAGACAGCCCCAATGTAGTCGTCAATGCAGGGGAGAAAGAGTTAGGGGATGGGGCCAATGTACGCCTGAAACAGGACTGTTTGACATAACCAACAAAAAGGAAGGCACGCAAGTGTCCATGGCTACACCTTCAAATATTTTGCCAGTAGGCAAATAACTGGTATTTTCTCCAGAGATGCTGTCGGACCCGCTTAATAACTCTACCATTTTGGTGTCTATCCTTGAATAATATTTTTCTTCATTCAAAGAAACAATCTGCTTTTAGTGGTCTTGAAGTGACCAGTCAGAAATATGATTTTGTGTGCATCACTCCATCAAATGTCAAAGTTGAAACAGTGATGGAGGATATGAAAATGAAGACTGCAATCAGTGCAAATGTAGATTGCAAAAGGGCCCCCCTCATCCCCCCCCCCCCCCCCCCCCACCTCCTCCCTGCTCCCACCTCTTCTCTATGTCCTACCTAGATGTGCACCTATTTCTTCCACAATTCTGCACCTTTTCCCCTTCCCCCATTCCCTTCCACCTATATCCCTTCCTCGGGATTCACATTTCATGCCTCTTCTCTGCTTATCTCCTTCTCTCATAGCCTTTTGTCTTTTCATTTCTGGTCTTTGTCCTCCCACTGGACTATAATAGCCTCATCACCTGTAACCACCTCATCACTTGCCAGGCTTTGTCCTGCCCCACCTCTTTTCCTGCTTTCTCCCCCTCCCCCCCCCACTACAATCAGCCTGAAGAAGGTTCCCGACTCAACAGGTCTCCTCATTTCCTGTTGAGTTATTCCAGCAACTTTTGTCTTTTCTTTACTCAAAGGATGGCTGGTTTACAATTATTCCACTCAAAAGCATTATGCGATGAATTCTGAAGTGCAATTCAATTTGTATACTTTAAAAACTTTAAAACTCCTCCCCCTTCTGTCATGGGGTAGACTGAGAATGATCTGACCCCCCCCCCCCCACCTCCTCAATCTTTGCACATCACCAAAGCCTTACCACTCGTCACTTTATTTTCATGTTTCATGTTTCATGTATTTTGTGTTTTTCATGACTGTTGGCAAATTAATTTCCGTCCTGGGATAAATAAAGTTCTATCGTATCGCATTATATCGTATCATATATGAAATAAATAACGTGGAATAATACAAACTTGTTAAATTTATGCTTATAGGATTGATAAGGAATTGATTGCCGACAGTTAAGGTAACAGACATTTTCAGCTGTGAATTGGTATGCAGAAAATGGCACGAATACAACCATAGTAAATGTAAACCTACAGATTTTATGGAACACTAAAGCATTGGTATACCGTACATGCACATTACGAGCTAAATAAAAGTAAATCTCATTGTATATCAATTTTCCCAAGGTATCAATAATTCTCAACATGATTTAAGGGGCAAAGGGATATTCAATTACAATGTTGGATAAACGTAACAAAACAAATTTACTCGCAGCCCCTTTCACCTTATATAAACTACATAATCAGTATTCATATTCACTGTCAGTATGCCCCAATTTTGCAGTGTTTTATACCCATATAGAATGTGCAATTGAAATAAGCAGCAATTTTCTACCCTGTTCTAGACAAACGCATGCCTTGCACAAACCAAATGCCAGTAACTGAATCTATCATCTTCCATCAGCTGACTTTGGAAACTAACCATTGTAAGAAATGACTTATTTTTCTCTCCTTGTGGGTAATGAACAAAGCCGAGAAAAGCCATTTCATTTATTTCTCGCATAAGGAATATGGATTAAATACATTATTCATCAAGCAATGCCCATCAGTTTTGGAGGTAATACAAGTTCAGATTAATGTACATATTTCTTAAAGTGTCAGATGGATTGATACAAATCCTTAATCAAACAACAGCAACACATTTGTGTACCACCACCAGAATAATACACACATTTTCACCATGTCCTAGTTAAATTAAGGAGGCATGTTTCAAAATTAACTTTACATTCTTTGTTTTCTGTATAATTTCAATTCCTCAGTAAGAAAGCTCAAGGGATTTCCCTACTCCTGGCTGTTTAGTTTCTTCAGGAATAAAAATAGCATTAACTGCACTACAGTCATTTATGCTACCTCTTTTGTGATGCTGGGGAAGGAAGATATATGTGTATTTTTACAATACCGGAGAGATTTTAGCACAGAACATTAAAAATGTCATATCTCCACTGTTTCAAGTAGTATGGTGTTATTTATTTCACGGATTGTTACTCAAATATGCAAGAGATAGTGGAAATAAAATTAAGTTAGGAATTAAATTAATTCCGATTCAACCAGTTTATATAAGAATATACATTTTGAGGACACCAAAAATGTGACATGCTTTGACACAATGAAACAAAAAGGCATTTTCTGCATTAATTTCACTATAATTCATAACATTTTCAAGTTTGTTGCTTTGCAGAGATGCATTTCACAATAATAAGCAAAACCTTTGATGAATTTGGCATTAAGTGCTCTGAATGGCCATATTTCAAATAGTGTAACGGTGGTTACTCTTGGTGTCCACCCTATTTAGTAGTAACCACCGTTACACCACAATGGTAAATTAAGACCAAAGTACTTTCCAAGGAGATTGAAAATGTTCTAGTTAGAAGAACTCAATAGATAATGAAATTATGAGGAGAAAGTAACCTTAATATCAAGATTCTGTAACAGCTTCTGCATGCCAAAATTAGTGAATATTTTTGGTGTCCACCATCACACGCGTAACACCAGCATTTTGAGGTAGCTATATTTCCATCATGGGGCCAAGGAAAGAGCGTTCACGTCACGGCCCTGTTTAAACCAATCTTTCCACCACCACGCACAAGAAGCACAAGAAGCACAAGACAGACACCATTGTGCAGATGCCGAGAAGTGTGTTCAGCTCTGGCTGAACAACTTCTAATCTTGTGTGTGGACTCGATAAGAAGAAGATTTCCATCATGTACCTGCAGTCTTTTATTATGTATGGACAATTACTTCCATAAAGTTTATTCAAAACTTGAGAAAGAAAATTACAAAAAAAGGTAACGATTTAACGTGTATTCCTGGCACAGTGAGGCAGCAGTTCTACCAGCTGCGCTGATGTACAGTTCATTTATGGTGAATGTTGAATATTTAATTGCTAATAATTAAAAATGTTCACAAAAAAACTAAAAAATGAACAAAATGCATTCAGTTCGAGCCACTGTAAACTTACATAAGTAAATTAAAATATTAACATTTAAAAAAAATAAAAATATCAAAGCAACAACCTTTATCCTTGCGAGAAGGCTGGCAATCACATTCAAATGAAAGGGGCTGCACTAAGTATGTCAATCATGCAACTACAAAGTGAATTTAGCCTCTCGGGTTCAGTATGTAACAAGTTGTTTCTGGATTCTGTAGACACAAAATGGGCCTTGCAGATAAATGGCAATCCTCTGTCGACCCAATGGCTCGACATCAATGAAATCTCGCCCAATATGTTTGGCTGACAGTTAAAGGTTCTCCAAAATTACAGAAAGGGTCAACAAGAATGATGTAGTGGTTCTAATGAGAAGGGCTTGTCACTTTTTGTATTGGCTCAATATCAGTGTAATCAGTGTCTAAGAAGAGCAAGCAGTGTCAGTGCAATTAGAGCTTCTGCAACCTTCCAGGGTAGTTAAAAAAAAACCCAGCTGTTCCACTGTGCTACAGTTTTGCAGAGTTTTATGTCTTCATTCAAAATTCTGCAGATTATTAGCTATACATTTCAAAGAGACGACTATTGATAAAAAGCTTGGAGATCAAATAGAAGATGTCTCTTTCCAATATTCCAGCAGATGTGCTGTTCTATAGTCGATCGTCATACTGGGACGTACTTGGATCCTGTGCACAAGCTTGAGTCTCAGCTGACAGAACAAAAACCTGGCCTCCTCTGCTGTGGCATTGACTGCCCTTGTGAAGGGCTGTGCAAACTTCTAACAGCTTCAAACAGAGCCTGTGCAGTTTACCCCAGCACTTCCCACTTGGAGACATCAGCTACTAGGGAAAAGGTGAACAGTATTTATAAATTATCAGTAGCTTACAACCCAAAATGGCATGAAATTGAGTTCTCCAATTCTAAGTAACAACCACCCCCTCCCCCAACCCCCGATCATCCTCTCTCTTTCCTGTGTCACTACCCCCACTCCATCTTAATGCAAACACATTACTCCCACTATCCTGCCTCCTCTTACCACCCTTCAACTTCTAACTATGTTCATCCCCCTGGCTTTACATTTCACGCCTCTTCTTTTCATTTAGGTTTACTTTTATTATTGTCATGCGTACAGTGAAATGTGTATGAGGCACAGTGAAAAACTTTATTCTGCATGGAGTCCAATCAGATCAGATAATACTATACATGAATGCAAAAAAGTCAAATTCAAGTCCATCTACCACCCTTTTACAGAGAATGTACAAAGAATAGTTTGCGTGACTTGCTGATGTCTTTATTCCATGGGCTGTTCAAATATGAGCATGGACTAATTAAGGGACTAGGCACAAGGTAGCAGATCCCATATTCATCATCAGTTCTAGCTGTGGACAATGAGTCAGGATGTTGACTGGCATGAACTTACACCAGGTAAGTTATTTTAACTGGAACCCGTTCCCTGTCTCTGCCCAGGTCGTCTCATCCACTTTGGATCATCTCAGGCACTGATTGTGGAAATTATTTTTTTCACATTTTTGTTCCTTTTACAGAGCATTTCCCATTCAACCGCTCATTTTGCCATGCACCATATTGGAATAATCTATGTTGTGTTGTGCGTGCTTTCCATCTTCTACCTTTTATCCCATACTTCATCTGTTGTCTCTTCATTATTTCAGGCCTGGTTCTGAATCTCCGTACTTCTATTTGCATTTTGCAGCATTAACCCGGTCTCACAGAGTAGGAATCGCTTTTACTGCACTCCCAGATTCTAAAGTAATTCAAATTCCGGAGAGCGAGTTCTTCAGATCTGCCAAATGTAATAGCCTTAGCCCTGTAAAGAAGATAATGGCTTTATCTTTACAGTGGCACCATTGGTAGAGCTGCTGCCTCACAGTGCTGGAGACCAAGGTTCAATCCTGACCTTGGGTGCTGTCTGTGTGGAGTTTGCAGGTTTTCCCTGTAATCTTATGGGGTTCCTTTGGATGCTTCAGTTTCCACCTACATCCCAAAGATGTGCGGGTTTGTAGGTTAACTGGCCTCTGTAATTCTTTCCCGAGAGTGTCTGGTCTGGATGCAAAAGTGGGATAACATGTAAATCGATCTCGTGTAAATAAGTGGTTGATGGTCCGTGTGGATTTGGTAGGCCGAAGGGCCTGTTTCCATGTTGCATCTTTCATAAGGTTTAGGTATAGGTTTAGAGTCACCATTCTCACAAGTACAAATGTACAGTGAGAAACTTTGTTTTGCATGCTAACCAATGATATTAGAACATATTATACATAAATACAATCAAATCAAGCTCATACAATGTAGATCAAAGGGGTAGATACTGAAGAATATAGTTCTCAGAATTGCAGTGCATCAGTTCCATAGATTAAAGCACTAATGTATTTGACTGTGGAGCAAGAAGGGTCTCGACCCTAAACGTCACCTATTCCTTCGCTCCATGGATGCTGCCTCACCCGCTGAGTTTTTCCAGCATTTTTATGTACCTTTAATGTATTTGACAAAGTATTTTTTGACAACCTTTAAATATAGAACCGTAACAGTAACAAATTCAGTGTTTTTTTCGCTACATTCACCTCAATATACAGTGCAAATACTTCCATCAACTGTCTTCATACCTTAGATGAGTTAATCTTCTGGAAATCCAGCAGTTTGGCAACTTCATTTGTTCCATCATACAGTATTTCAACTGAATCACTCAATTCTCTCATTATCTCAGCTGCAGGGAAACCTGTTCAGTGTTCAGTGTCTGGAATGAGGAAAATATTTTATTTTATAGGCACTTCTGGCACAAGATCTGAGTCTCTTTTTCCCATTTGCTCGTTCAGATACTGAAGGACAGCCAGTTATTTCAACTACCTAAGTACTTTATTAAGGAAAAGGTAGAGACAAGAAATTCAACTGTGCGTTTCCTTCTACATTAGTCAACTGGTTCTGCCCAGTTCTGGACTAAAATATTTTTTGGTATTGTAAATGGAGAGGTTGGTCACATAGAGCTAAAGAGTCATAGTCATACAGCACTGAAACAGGCCCAGCAACTCAACTTGTCCATGCCGACCAAGATGCCCCTTCTAAACTGGTCCCATTTGATCATGTTTGCCCTTTAACTCTCTGAGGTTTACCTTTCAATGTATCTGTCCATGCTACGGTTATTAAGGGTCCGCACCCAATGTTAAATCAGACACATTTTACAGCCGGGGCAATAATTCCTGGCCATGTGGTTCTGGCTACATTCTTTGAATAAATGCAAAAAACTGCGATTTTGAACAACATGCTTATTCCATTGAAAGATGGAAGATTGGAGCCAAAAGAATGCTGAAATATTGAGCAAAACACAAAGAGCTGGAGGAACTCAGCAGGTCAGGCATCATCTGGGAGGGACTATGATGCGATGCTATACCATACGATACGATAAAACTTTATTCATACCCGGAGGGAAATTGGTCTGCCGTAGGTGATGTTTCAGATTAAGACCCTTCTTCAGACTGATAGAGTGGGGGGGGGGGAGAGAAGCTGGAAAAGAGAGGTGGGTGTGGTTCAAAACCAATAAAGTGATAGGCATCCGGATACAGGTGAGGGGGTTTGAAAAGCAGACGGGTGGTGTAAGTGACAGTCTACAGATGAAAATTAGACAAAAGTGTTTCAGATGAGAAGGGGAGAGGAGTAAAATCAGAGTGAGGGATATAGGTGGATTGGGCCTGGAGGATGGGGGAGAGATAAAGAGGGGCAGGAAGTGTGAGAGGGGGGTGGTATTAAGGAAAAGATCCAGCGGTGGGGGGGGGGGTTGTTACTTAAAATTGCTGTTCATTGTTCATACTGTTGGGTTGTAAGCTACCCAAATGGGAAATGAGGTGCTGCTCCTCCAGTTTGCATATGGCGTCACTCTGGCAATGGAGGAGGCCCAGGACAGATGGGTCAGCATGGCAATGGGTAGAGGAGTCATAAATAGACAATAGACAATAGACAATAGGTGCAGGAGTAGGTCTTTCGGCCCTTCGAGCCAGCACCGCCATTCAATGTGATCATGGCTGATCATCCCCAATCAGTACCTCGTTCCTGCCCTCTCCCCATATCCGCAGACTCCATTATTTTTAAGAGCCCTATCTAGCTCTCTCTTGAAAGCATCCAGAGAACCTGCCTCCACTGCCCTCTGAGGCAGAGAATTCCACAGACTCACCACTCTCTGTGAGAAAAAATGTTTCCTCATCTCCGTTCTAAATGGCTTACTCCTTATTCTTAAATTGTGGCCCCTGGTTCTGGACTCCCCCAACATCGGGAACATGTTTCTTGCTTCTAGCATGTCCAAACCCTTAACAATCTGATATGTTTCAATGTGTTTCTCATATGTTTCTCATCCTTCTAAACTCCAGAGTGTACAAGCACAACTGCTTCATTCTCTCAGCATATGACAGTCCCGCCATCCCTGGAATTAACCTTATAAACCTACGCTGGACTCCCTCAATAGCAAGAATGTCCTTCCTCAAATTAGGGGACCAAAACTGAACACAATACTCCAGGTGTGGTCTCACTAGGGCTCTGTACAACTGCAGAAGGTCCTCTTTGCTCCTATATTCGATTCCTCTTGTTATAAAGGCCAACATGCAATTCACTTTCTTAACAACTAGGAGATCCAGCAGACCTTGGTGGACAAGTCATCACTATCAACTCTACCCAACTGACATTTTAAACCCAAGTGAAATAGAGGAATATCAACAACACTTGTAGGATCTTTGAGTGAATTGGCTTGGTTTTGCCATGAATGTACTTGCAACAAAAGTAGCTACTTCCTCACATCGATATCACTGAAAAGTTGGTTGGGAATATGAATCATTTTGGATGTGCTTGGTCTTTTCTGGCTAACTCAGCTGCCAAACATTCTTTACTTTCATTCTGCATCGGTTGAAACAATTTTCAGTTCCTTTCATGCAACTTTAAAGGGGCCGCAGGGAGGAGAACTGATGGATTGTTAATTTTCGTTGTTTCTTTCATTATAAATCCTTTCTACAATGCTATGTGTTCTAAACTTAAGGCAACGTTAACTGTATTGTGACAGACAGCTATAAATGCTGGCGGTTGAGGGGAGACCTGATAGAAGTATTTAACATGATACGAGGCATACGTAGGTAGAGTAGACAGTCTTATCTGTCGAATGAAGCCCAGTGGCAGGTTAACTACCACAGTCCACAGGGTATCAGCACCCCAGGCGAAGCTCAACCAAGTACTGTCCCACCAGCGGACACAAGTCCAGAGCCCAACCTTGCACAGTCAGCGGTAGAGAGGAAGATGGAAGGAAAAAAGCCGAATGGAGCAGTCACTGGCTGTCACTTTGCAATCACTTTGCAAACATTTCTAAACATCTGTTTTCGCTTCCTCGTTCTGGGGTATTGTGTGTAGATTGATGATTAGAAAAATGAATTTAATCAATTTTAAAATAAGGCTGTAACGTAACTAAATGTGGAAAAAGTGAAGGGGTCTGCCCAGAACTGAACACAATATTCTAAATGCGGTCTCACTTATGTCTTATACAACTGCAACATGACCTCCCAACTTCTATGCTCAATACTTTGACTGATGAAGGCCAATGTGGCAAAAACATTTGTTACCACCTTATCTACCTGCAACTGGACCTTCAAGGAACAATGCACCTGTACTCTTAGATCCACTCTGCTCTACAACACTTCACAGAGGTCTACCATTCACTGTAGGTCCTGCCCTTGTTTCACATCCCAAAATACAACACCACACACTTCTCTATATTAAATTCCATCTACCATTTCTTTGCCCACCTGGCCAATCGATCCAGATCCTGCTGCAATCGTTCACAACCATCATCACTATCTGCAAAAACACTAACTTTTGTATCATCAACAAACTGGCTAAACTTTCCCTGTATGTTCTCATCCAAATCATTGATGTAGATGACAAATGGGCCCAGCACCGAACCCTGAAGCACACCACTAGTCACAGGCATCCAGTCTGAGAAGCAACCTTCCACCATTACATTTTGCTTTCTTCCATGGAGCCAATTTGCTATCCATTCAGCTATATCTCCTTGGATCCCATGCAACCTAACCTTCCAGAGCTCTACCATGCGGAACCTTGTCGAACGCCTTACTGAAATCCATATACACACCATCTGCCTTCATCAATCTTTCTGGTGAAGTCTTCAAAAAAATCAATCAGATTTGTGAGACACGTACAAAACCATGGTGACTGTCCCTAATCAGCCCTTGCCCATCCAAATGCCTGTATATCCTATCCCTCAGAATACTCTCCAGTAACTTACCAACTACAGATGTTAAGCTCACCGGCATATAGCTCCCAACACTTTCCCTGCAGCCTTCTTGAAAAGTGGCACAACATTTGTTGTCATATGTCCTGGAACAAAAACATGACATTTTTGCTTATAGCAGCACATCATATATGCAAACATAGGACTTTGCACAACCCATAATAAACAACCACAAAATGTTCAGTGTACATTAAAAAAAAACAGACAAATAAGTGAAGAATAAGAGAATTAAAGGGGATCTGAAGAGAATTGTTTTCACCTAGAGTGTGGTTGCCATCTGGAATCCACTGCTTGAGTAGGTGCTGCAGACAGTTAGTTTTACAACATTTAAGTAACATCTGGAGAAGCATTTGAATCTTTAAGGTGGAGCCGGCTAAAGAGCATCTGTTGGTAAGATAGGGTTTTTTTAGTTAAGTACTTAATGATCAGCATGGACATGGTTGGCCAAAGGACCTGATTCTGTGCTGTATGGGTGTGCTCTACTCTATTCTGCTCCAGGTGCTTATGCATGAAATGGACCTCTTCCCCTTTTAGGTTATTGTCCAGGTCAAGGCCAAGGAGGACGATGCTTATTTTCTTCATTATCGTGCTTATCATCATCAACGTAACGTAATGTTCCTTCTCCCACAACTACTGTGGCCTTGAAAGGATGGTAAACATTATGATGGGGTGAGCAGCGAAATCTTTAAAGGAAGGATACAGGGAAGAAGACAAAGGCTCGTGACATGGCCGCACTCCACAAGGATGGGGTGGAAAGCCATTTGGTGTCACAAATGTGAGGGCCCTCATCCCATCACATCGGTGCATTGCACCCTGGCTGCGTCAGGAATCAAGGAACGGTACAGCACAGGAACAGCTCCAACTCACAATATCAGTACAGAACATGATGCCAAGTTAAACCAATCTTCTCTGCGTACAAGTCATCCATATCCTTCAATTCCCTGCATATCCATGCACCTAGCTTCCCTACCACTGATGTGAGGCTCACCTGTCTATAATTCCCGGAATCATCTCCACTTCTCTTATTAAACAAAGAAACAACATAGGCTCCCAGTATTTCCAGAACCTTGTCTGTGGTGGGCGATGATGCAAAGATCTTTGACAATTTTCTCTCTTACTCCTCTCAATCACCTGGGATAGACCTCCAGGCCCTGGAGATTTATCCACCTTATTCCTTTTGAAAATACACAAAACCATCCCTATCCTGATCTCAAACTGCCCTGGCATCTTAGTATACCCCACACAGATCTCACTGTGCCACAGGCAAGCAGCTGGATTAAATGAAGTAAATAATTGACGGCTTCTCAGCCAAAACTATTTAAAGAGAGGATACACCAAACCTTTATTTTTTGAGTTGAGCAATACAGATAAATCACACAGCGTGCAGCTTGTTTTGTAATGCATTTTTGAGGGATTCAGTGGGGAAGAAGAAAAGGGTCTTTGTGCTTTATCACTAGCTGACCCAAGGAGCGTGTTTGCTAATTACTTGTGAAGTCTTTAATGTCCTCAAGATTCACGAGTCAAGATTGTTTCTTTGTTACATGTATCAGCAATGGAACCACACATTTCTTCCTGCTGCAACTTTACAGTCCCGTTAATGCAATAACACACAAATAATTATACAATAAACAACAATACAATAAATTAATAATCAGTAATGCTAGGTAACCAGACTATAATAATGCAAAACCTAAGTCCATAGTATAACCAAAACAAACTTCATGGTAGATTGGAGGTAATTTGTTAGTGTTGTGTAGTGTTCAAAAGGCTGATGATTGTTGGGAAGAAGTTGTTCTTGAACTTAGAGGTCACGGTGCTCAGTCTCCTGTAGCCTTTTCCTGACAATATTAATGAGCTGAGAACATAGTGGTCTGAGTCTTTGGTGATATTAGCTGCATTCCAGAGGCAGTGCCTTCTTGGATCCCTTCAATGGTGCGGAAGTTAGTACCTGTGATAGTTTGGGCAGTGTCTACCACTGGGAAGATGTGGCTACTAGTGGGATCCAGTTGGAGGTGATTATATATCGGGGTATTATATGCTGTGTGTGATAGCTGATGGGGTGAGAGGTGATATGTGACGGCTGATAAGGTGAAAGGTGAAATCTTCCCATCTCCATCCCTTTCCACTTTCCGTAGAGACCATTCCCTCCACTATTCCCTGGTTAACCCATCCCTTCCCACATCACCCCCAAACCACCCCTCCCCAGGTACGTTCCCCCGTCACCACAAGAGATGCAACACTTGTCCCTCTACCTCCTCCCCCGACTCCATCCAAGGATCCCGACAGTCCTTTCAGGTGAGACAGAGGTTCACTCAGGGGCTCATGTTGTTGACCTCCCCGTGGTGAGCCCTGTCAACTGAAGTCAGTCAGGGGCATCCCTCCACTGGCTCCCGGTGCACTTTCGAGTTCATTTTAAAATTATTTTATTTGTTTTTAAATCTCTAAATGGGCTCGCCCCGCCTTACCTCTCTGAACTGCTCCACCCATACGCTCCTGCCCGGTGCCTCAGGTCAGCTGATCAGCTGCTCCTGGAGGTACCGAGGTCTAAGCGGAAGCTCAGAGGGGATAGAGCCTTCTCTGTTGCTGCTCCGGCACTCTGGAACACCTTGCCGTTGCACTGTCCATCTTCAAAACCAGTGTTAAAACACATTTTTATTCCTCGGCTTTCGACACTGCTTGAGACTGCTCCTGTTTTTAGTGCTTTTAATGTTTTTTAATTTTTATTGTTTTTAGTCCTTCGTTTAAGGTTTTTTTTTATTGTCATGTAATAATTTCTTGTCCATGATCAGTCATGTACAGCACTTTGTTGCAACTGTAGTTGTTTTAAAGTGCTCTATAAATAAAGTTATTATTATTATTATTAGGGGAACGACAACAAACAGAGACAGCAGCAGCACCGCAGCTTGGCGCCAACCTGGAGCATGCGCCCTTTTTAGTCCGGGTACCTACGGATGTCGAACCAGATGGCATCACCCTGTTGCAGACTTCTGCTGCCTCAAATGCAAGAAGAAGAAGACTTGCACCTCATCCAACCTCATCCACTGTATCCGCTTTGTTGGTGTGGCCTCCGATATTTCAGCCATACCAAGTGCAGTCTGGGTGATCATTTCGCTGAACTCCTTAGCTCAGTCCGCCTGGGCCTATGCAATATCCTGATTGCTAAACACTTTAACTCCCCTTCCCATTCCCTTATTGACCTTTCTGTCCTGCACCTCCTCCACTGTCAGAGTGAGGCCAAACACAAATTGGAGAAGCAACCCTCATATGCTCAAGGTTTCAGTTTCTGCTGCCTCCTTTGTAATCTTCTAATTTATTTCATAAATATGGTCCTCAGTTTTGAAACTCCTCCAGGGATACTCTTGAACCCAGCTGCCTATACTTGACCCATGCCTTCTTCCTTTTCCTCACCAGACCCTCATTTTCTCTCATCATCCAAGCTTCCTTACTCCCACCTTTAAAGACAGTCCACTTACTCTCATGAAGTGAGCAAAATTGATCTGGTAATAAAAAATAATGAGTGTAGCATCCATTTTATGAGATTTAAAAGGCAGTGACATGGATTGGAGCATTTTGGATTGATATGGACCAGGCACGGGCAAATTGAACTACCTTGGTTAGACATACCTTGCTCTAGATATCAGCTGCTCTACATCAGTGAGACCAAGCGTAGGGTTGGCGATCGCTTCGCCGAACACCTCCGCTCGGTTCGCAATAACCAACCTGATCTCCTGGTGGCTCAGCACTTCAACTCCCCCTCCCATTCCGAATCTGACCTTTCTGTCCTGGGCCTCCTCCATGGCCAGAGTGAGGACCACCGTAAATTGGAGGAGCAGCACCTCATATTTCGCTTGGGCAGTCTGCACCCCAGCGGTATGAATATTGACTTCTCTAATTTCAGGTAGTCCTTACTTTCTCCTCCCCCTCTCAGCTCTCCCTCAGCCCTCTGGCTCCACCTTTTCCTTTCTTCCATCCCCCCCCCCCCCCCCCCCCCCCCCCCCCACCGTCACATCAGCTCTGAAGAAGGGTTTCGACCCGAAACATTGCCTATTTCCTTCGCTCCATAGATGCTGCCTCACCCGCTAAGTATCTCCAGCATTTTTGTCTACCTTGGTTAGACAAATTGGTCGGCAAGGATGAGTTAAACTGACGGGCCTGTTGTCATGCTGTATAGCTCTATGACTTACGACTGTATCAGCTAATAAATTGGAAATTGTGATCTTAATGCTGCAGTGTGAAATGGTGGATGGAAACTGTGTAAGAATATTTTTATTTTCCCATTGAGGAGCTAACAAACCTTCAGGCTTTCATTTCTTCTAAGGGACATAGTTTGCTGGACCAAGTTGAATTGTGCATCTTCCAGGCTGAGATAGAGATTATGATTAAAACTCAGTTAAACTGCATAGCACCTGGCAGTGTGGAAAGTTATTGCACCAGTCTATCATTGTAATGTATATAATGTAATTAGCATATGTTATGTCTGGTGCGAGGGGACGCATGTGCTGGAGGAGATTCATGGTGGCGTCCTGCAATAAAGAAGCTTGCTAGTTTACTCCTGTATCTGAGAGTTCTTTTGAGTCAGTTCCAAGTACCCAAAATACACTACAATTGGCGTCGAGGATGGGATAGAGTTTGTGAACTCACCTACAGGACTGTTTTGCAACACGTAGGATTGTTTAACAGTTTAAACTGTAGATACGGAGTTGTGTCGCAGTTGTTTGCGAGCGGGACAAGAGAGGCCTGCAGATCCCTCTATGCCGGGGACTGCATTTAAAACATCACCTGTACAAGTCGGCGAGTTTTGTAAGGCTATCTCTATGTTGTGTCTACGTGGCAAGATGTCGTCCTTCGGATTGTTACTCATTTTAGACTGAGTTTTCCTTTTGTCAAATTCCTCAAGCTGAATAGTCTTTGTATAAGTTTTAGGTGAATTGTTACACCAAAACACACAACAACAGCACGAAGACGATAAAAGAACAGAAAAGGAAAGAAGAAGGACTGTCAGAAAAAAAAAAGTTGTGTTTGGAAACAAAGTGATACGGCACCAAGCCAAAAGATTTGGCGCCAAATGGTTTTGGATTGGCGCAAAATCGGAAGGTCGGAACAGGAAGCAAGGAAAACAGGTGGGGCAGAAGTAAGTGTCACTGAAGAAAGCAGCCGAAAGCTGGAAGCCTAACCAGCAGGACAGCGACGGTGTCAACTTACCTGGAACATTTTCCAGGGCTGTGCAGCCAAGGCAAAGGGGCAGAAGAGGCCCAGTTGCCGCCACCGACTTCGTACATTTTCCAGGGCTGTGTAGCCCACAGCCAGGCCCAGGAGCCGCCAACGACGTCGAGTGAGGGCCTAGTACCGGGTAGGTCACGGACAGTTCCGGTGAAGCCACCGACGAAACGGATTCAGCCCGGCTGGGAGAAGAGTCAACCCGGTCGAGGGAGAAAGCCGGCCACGTGAGAAGCGGACCAGCAGCGAGAAAAAAAAGCCCGGCTGGGAGAAGAGTCAACCCGGTCGAGGGAGAAAGCCGGCCACGTGAGAAGCGGACCAGCAGCGAGAAAAAAAAGCCCGGTCACGCGTGAGAAGCAGATAAATACGTAGCGCCAGGAAATTGAGCGACAGAGAGCGACTGAAAAACGAAAACCTGCAGTCATGTGTCAGATCCCACCTACAAATAAAGAACAGAAACAGAGGAAATGTTAACTTTAGCAGAATTTCAAGAACAGGAAGAAATCTGCAAATTAGATTAGGATATTTAAAAAGGGAAGAGGCAGAGATACAGGTAGAGCTAGAGTGATTAGAAAGATGAGTGGAATGAACCATTATAAGTGCTAAGTTTTAGTACGATTATTACAGTTATGAGGATGTAATGTAAGATGACTGTAATAATATAATTTTGCAACTGTGTGTTAATCAATTATATTTAACGTACTAGAAATGGTGTTATTCGCCTCCAAGCTAAAGGGGGAGCAGTGTAATGTATATAATGTAATTAGCATATGTTATGTCTGGTGCGAGGGGACGCATGCGCTGGAGTAGACTCATGGTGGCGTCCTGGAATAAAGAAGCTTGCTAATTTACTCCTGTATCTGAGAGTTCTTTTGAGTCAGTTCCAAGTACCCAAAATACACTACAATCATCAGTACAGATTTAAATTTGAATCAGGTCAATGTATAACGCTAAACAATTTAACTTGTGATTGATATCGGCTGCAGGAATGGTGAATTTATTTAATAAAGCAAAATATCAGTTGTTAGTTCTGTTATTAAAAAAAACAATTAAACGTCTTTAAAGTCCTGATTTCAGTTTGGTCTCTTTAATCAATATTAAACCTTTAGATTGTCGCCTTAAAAGGAAACCATTGACACTGAGCTAAACTTTCTTATCCAAAATGATAGCCAGAAAGTCATAGAGTCATAGAAGCTAGGAGGGAATAATCAAAGAAACCACTTCATGGGAAAAGGTGTTAATATGTTAATTCTGAAAGACTAATATTAATTTGATTCCTCTGTAAATTGATGAGAGAGTGTTATAACATCGAATTAGTGTGAACGGGTTATCAATGGTTGGCATGGACATGGTGAGCTGATTGGCTGGTTCCTATGCTGTATCTCTAAACTAAACTAAGCAATTGAAGGGGAAAAAAGCAGCATATACAGGCTTGTTCATTATAGAAAATAATATTAAATATGGTATAGCCATGTAAATGGATGACTAGCTTAAAGATAGTAAATTGGTGGCATTTGAGACGGGGTTCGATCCTGACCTGTGAAGGGGTGATTGATGGTCAGCATGGTTTCAGTGGGCTAAGGGCATGTTTCCATGTTGTATCTTTTAATTCAATTCAATAAATAAAACCTCAAAAAATGAATAAACCCAATACTAGTTCAAAAAATCTCTCGGTCCTTTGTGTAACTGAAGACGGTCCATAGAAGATTATATTTGCTGAGGTTAGTCGTGTAGTGTTCAAAAGCCTGATGTTGTTGGGAAGAAGCTCTACTTGAACCCAGTGGCCACAGTTTTCATACTCCTCTACCTCCTTCCTGATGGTGGAAGTGAAATGAGAGCATGTTGACAAGGGTTGACAGAAGAGTAGCTCCATGATTTTGAAGTAGTTTTAATTGTTTTTTGACATTTGAAGTCATTTAAAAACGATGAAATTATATCAAAACATTAAAATCTCTTAAAATAGTAAGAAATTATTAGAGATACAACCATTAATCATTAAAGGTGATTTGAGATTAAAGAAACAACACAGTGGTGCAGCTGATAAAGCTGCTGGCTCACAGTGACAGAGATGCGGGTTCGATCCTGACCTCTCGTGCTGCCTGCGTGGAATTTGCATGTTCTCTCTGTGACTGTGTGCTCTGGATGCTCTGGTTTCCTCCCACATCCCAAAGACGCATGGGTTTGTAGGTTAATCAGCCTCTGTAAATTGTCCCTTGTGTGAAAAGAGTGGATGCAAAAGTGGTATAATATAGAACTAGTGCGAACAGGTGATCAATGGACACCATGGGCCTGTTTCCATGCTGTATCTCTAAACTTGTGAACTGGCGCCTTGCAGGACAACCTACTGTCTACAGGGTATTATACTGCCAGCATTCAGAAATGCTACTGATTTTCACAGAGTGAAGACTAGAAGTTAGATTGAAGTTCATTACAAAAGCAGAGAGAAATGAGTGCATCTGTTTAGATAGTTGAGGACAGGTAGTCAGTTACATAATGAGAACCAAATGTGACAATTTATTTTGGGTTGTCTGCAACACACTGGTACTGAAGAGAAGATGTGCTGTCTCCATCAATACTGCTCCAATTATGTCTTAATTTAAATACACAAACACAATGCTAAATCTCCTGAACTCATATGCTCACAACGGTGAGCTTAAACATACAGAATCTATTATCACTGGGGAATAAAATCCAAAATGTTGAAGAAGATCTGACAAATTCTTGACCATCCATTAAGTAAATTAGTTAGAAAAAATGGTGATGCACTACACAAAATACTAAACACCAGCCATTGGCATATGATCATGTGTTTCCCAAAATTCATTTTATAACGATGAAACAAGGAATATTTATGTGGGTAAAATCCATTTGTTATTCAGACCACAAAACAAGATATGTTTTCTACATTCTGTTCTGCCTCTATTCAAATGGTTAACACTCTGTAATGGTGATGCACATGGTGTGCAATAGCTTAAATCATTAATAACGATGTTGGTTCATCTCCCCACCAGAACTAACTTTGTCTGTTACTTTAATGTTAACATAAAACATGGAACAGTACAGCACAGGAAAAGTCCTTCCACCCATAATGTCTGCACCAAACACGATACCAGGTTAAGCTTATCTTTAAGATGGAGTTAAAGATAGCGTAGTCAGGGGATATGGGGAGAAGGCAGGAACGAGGTACTGATTGTGGATGATCAGCCATGATCACGTTGAATGGTGGTGCTGGCTCGAAGGGCCAAATGGCCTACTCCTGCACCTATTGTCTATTGTCTATTCTCTATTGTCTATAATCTCATCTACCTGCACAGTATTCATACCCCTCATTCTCTGCATATCCACGTGCCTATCTAAAAGCCTCTAAAATGCCAATCATATCTGCCTCCACCAGCACCCCTGGCAGCACATTCCGTGTACGCACCACCCTCTGTCAAAGACCTGTCCCACACTTCTCCTTTAAACCTTGCCCCTCTCACCTTAAAGCTATGCCCTCTAGTCTTTAATATTTTCACCCTGGGAAAAAGGTTCTGACTATCTCCCCTTTCTATGCCTCTCATAGTTTTATATATTCCAGAGAAAGGAGACAATCTCTGTCCAACCTTTCCTTATAACTAATACTCTCTAATCCAGACACCATTCTGGTAAACATATATCCAGCAACTTTCCAGCAACATTCAATCATTATTGTAACACAAATAACTGATTTTCAGTGGCTTAATAATGATAAATAAAATGGTACAAGATCTACCCGTTAACTAACACAGAAAAGTAAATTGTTTGACAGTTGTATAACATAACTAGCAACCTAACCACCACATTAATGGTGTTTTCTGGAATGTCTCTTCCGTATAAAAAATGATAACTGCATTTGTTAACTATCATTATTATTTTGCTTATAAATCCATTCTGTTTGAGTTACCCATTCACACATTAATCTATTATCATTCACACTTCATACCACGGAGGACGTTAATAATGTAACCAAGCAGGAAGATGGTACTGTGGCCCTTTCTACCCACTGAAAACCAGCCAGATACATTTGAATGCAGATGTTCAGTCTGAAGAAGGGTCTCGACCCGAACGTCGCCCATTCCTTCTCTCCAGAGATGATGCCTCACCCGCTGAGTTACTCCAGCATTTTGTGTCTGTCAAGTATAATAATTGTGGAAGGGCAGGAAATTGTCAGCTCCTCTGCTAAACACAAAGTGCTGGAGGAATTCAATGGGTTAGGCTCTAGACAACAGACGACGTTTCGTGTCAGGACTCTTCTTCAGATTAATTGTCTGCATACAGAATAGCTTGCAATGTCACCTATCCATTTCCTCAACAGATGATAGCTGACCCAGTGAGTTCCTCAGCACTATGTGTTTTGCATCCAGATTCCAGCATCTGCAGTTCCATGGAACTCCTAGGCAAGTTCAATTCTGAATATATCCCATTTTGCACAGTGGTACATCAAACTTGTGCTCCTGGAATGAAGAACTCTATGTGGTGGACGCATTCCTTCCAAGATTGAAAATGTCATCCCTCCCTCTTTCCTCTTCCACCTATATCCCTTCCTCCACCTTCACATTTCATGCCTCTTCACTCCGTGTCTAACTCACAGCCTTTGTCTTTCATCTCTGATCTTTCTCTACTTATCTGCCAATCTCACTTGTATCCACCTATATCACCTGTATCCACTTGCCTGGCTTTGTGCTACCACCACTGCTCTTCCAGCTCTACAATCAGTCTGAAGAAGGTGCCCGACCATAAAATGTCATGTATCCATGTTCTTTAGAGTTGTGGCCTGACCTGCCGGGTTACTCCAGCACTGTCTTGTCTTAAAAATAAGGTCAAGCAGTTTTGCTTCCCTTGTTTGTTTACTTAGCCGATACTGTGGACCCAATTTGGCATTTATGTTCTTCGGAACACAACTAGTTAAAATGGACATTAATTCTCTCAATACCGTGAGTCTGATGTCTTAGCTGGCTACAGGTGTGTATTCCAAATGGTGTTCAGCATGAAGTGTTGATCCCCATAAGGGTGGTGTTGAAATATCCTACTTCTAAAAACAGAGCACCCACAGCCTTTTACCGTACTCACTCCAAGCGATGAAAGATTAAACGGATTCCTCTTCCTATCAGTAAGAATTAGAAAGTACTGCTTCACATGAATGACATATGTAAGTACACATTGTCATGGCTGAAACATCATCACCAAATTACACATACTTGATTTCACTGGCACTGAAATATGTTTAGCTTAGTTTGG
Source organism: Amblyraja radiata (assembly GCF_010909765.2). Taxonomy (NCBI): domain Eukaryota; kingdom Metazoa; phylum Chordata; class Chondrichthyes; order Rajiformes; family Rajidae; genus Amblyraja; species Amblyraja radiata. Next base: position 41,368,824 of record NC_045964.1, on the reverse strand, counting down.
AGAAACAGCATGGAAACAGGCCTATCGGACCACTGGGTCCACTCTGACCATTGATCACCCGTTCACACTAGTTCTCTGTTACCCCACTCTCTCAATTACTCCCTGTACACTAGAGCAATTTAAAGAGTTCAATTAACTTACAAACCTGCCTATCTTTGGGATGTGGGAGGAAACCGGAGCACCAGGAGGAAACCCCTGCGGTCACAGGGAGAAGGTGCAACCACCTCACAAACAGCGCCTGAGGTCAGGATTGAACCGTGGTCTCTGGCACCGTAAAGCAACAGCTCTACCAGCTGTGCCACTGTGCCGCCAGTGATTATTCATTTTGGCTGAAGCAGAACAATGTACTTGCTGAGAAATACTGTGCAGGCAATTACTCTGCCTGGTCATGCTGACGAAAAGCAAGTACGTAAAGGTGGTGAATTTCAACTACCGAACATAATGAACATTGATGTCCCTATGTCAGCTTGTAATCATGGGCAGGTCCTTCTCTAATGAAGAGGAAACAACATTTCTGAATATTTTAAATTCTGGCACACTGAAAATGCATTATGATCGATGTTGTGGAATAAATGCATCATCATCTGGTGAGATCCTGACAAGGGTAAGTGCACAAACTAAACAGTGATACCTCCTCCATGCTGCAGTGCTGCAGATTGTTCCTGCTGCTCTGCAGGTGGAAAGCAAACCTAGTTTCTGACGTGGGGAGTGTTACTGCTCATTGCCTATTCTATTCATTATAGAAGGACCTGCACACCATTAAAACCTGATGCAAGGGACCTGCTCGATTACTGCTGGGAATACTCTTGCACGCAGGATACCACGAGAATTTGTGATGGCTGCAAAGTTTTTAATATATGGATCTATACCTCATTATGATGTGACTGGAATTTATTTACCAAACTTGTGATATTTTCATAAGCTTATACTTTCACATTCCCAGCTTCATGACAGCTACGTGTAATATCAAACTCATGGCTAATAGTCCTATTTCAATACATTTCTTTAATAAGTAAGTAGCTACCCTCCTTGCTTATAATAATGAATAATTGCAAGACACTGAAGCGTTAGAACAGATGATTTACTTTGCCTATGCTTTTCTAATATCTGTAAGTTATGAACTGGAACACGTAAAACATAGAGCATAGAATGTGGAATGGTACAGTAGAGGAACAGGAACTTTGACCCACATTGTGATGAACATGATGCCAAGTTGAACTAATGCCCTCTGCCTGCACGTGATTGTCATCCCTCCATTCCCTGCATAAGCTACCTACATGCAGGTACAATAGATCTGCAATGCCTACAATTCTGGCTTGACCTTTTGTGGTTACAGAAAGATAAACACGCTAAACTGCAATTCTGGAAAGTGTGTGATCACGTCTCCAAGTGTGATGAAAAATTACAATCAAACTAACTTTCCACAAATAGTTTACTTGGAATAAAAAATTGTAGCATTGCAAATACGCATCTGATTTTGAATCAGTTAAACAATAATTAACTTTTGGGATGTAGACACAAGGAACTGCAGATCCTGGTTTTCAAAAAAAGATGCAAAGAGCTTAGGTCAGGCAGCATCTCTGAAGAACATGGATAAGCAACGATTAGGGTCAGAACCTATGCAAAATGTCACCTATCCATGTTCTTCAGAGATGCTGCCTGATCTGTTGTGTTACTGAGGCACTTTGTGTCTTTTTTTCCTTTAACTTTTGGTATATTATGGAATAACATATCTCGATTTTGCAATATTTTACGTTGTTTAAATGCTCCCATTATGAAAATAGTGCATTGTTTTCTTTTTCTCCTGACCGAACCTTAACGAGGCAAAAGAATGCAATGCTCATTATGGAAAATAATTATTCGATTTTAGGGCAAAGATTGTACTTCTGGAGGGCAGATTTTTCCCAATCAAAGCGGATATTCAAAATTCAGGGCCATAAGAGTCTATTTTTTTTGTTTGGCCAACAGTTGCAGTTGGCTGAACAGAAAATATTTTTGTTGCTTTTCTTTTTTCTGAAAGGCAAATTCTTTGATGTTTGTACTTGAAGAGCAGAATTTCAAATCAAGTCCCAGCACCTCATGCATCGGAGATGTCCTCATTCTTCAGGGAACGGGGGATCCCCTCTTCTACCATAGATGAGGCTCTCACCAGGGTCTCTTCTATACCCCATGACTCTGCTCTCACTCCCCATCCTCCCACTCATAACAAGGGCAGAGTCCCCCTTGTCCTCACCTTCCACTCTATCAGCCGTCACATACAACAAATAATCCTCCGACATTTTCGCCAACTCCAACATGGTCCCACCACTTGCCACATCTTCCCATCTCCTCCCCTGTCTGTGTTGCACAGAGACCGCTCCCTCCGTAACTGCCTGGTCAATTTGTGCCTTCCCACCCGAACCATCCCCTCTCCGGGCACTTTCCCTTGCAACCGCAAGAAACGCTACACTTCTCACTTTACCTCCCCCCTTGACTCCATTCAAGGACCCAAGCAGTCTTTCCAGGTGCGGCAGAGGTTCACCTGCACCTCCTCCAACCTCATCTATTGCATCCGCTGCTCTAGATGTCAGCTGCTCTACATCGGTGAGACCAAACGTAGGCTTGGCGATCGCTTCGCCGAACACCTCCGCTCGGTTCGCAATAACCAACCTGATCTCCCGGTGGCTCAGCACTTCAACTCCCACTCCCATTCTGAATCTGACCGTTATGTCCTGGGCCTCCTCCATGCCCAGAATGAGGACCACCGTAAATCGGAGGAGCAGCACCTCATATTTCGCTTGGGCAGTTTTCACCCCAGCGGAATGAACATTGACTTCTCTAATTTCAGGTAGTCCTTACTTTCGCCTCCCCTTCTCAACTCTCCCTCAGCCCTCTGGCTCCACCTCTTCCTTTCTTCCTCCCCCCCCCCTCCCCCTCCCCTCCCCCCCCCCACCCCCCACCCCTCCCCCCCCCCCCGACCCTCACATTAGTCTGAAGAAGGGTTTCAACCCAAAACGTTGCCTATTTTCTTCGCTCCTTAGATGCTGCCTCACCCGCTGAGTTTCTCCAGCATTTTTGTCTAGCAGCACCTCAAAATTGTGGAATGGCCTTAGGACACAGACATAGGAGTGGATGAAATGACAAAGGCTAGAAATGAAGTAGAGGCAAAAGGGTATCAGATAAGGAGTGAAATGTAAAGACAGACGGGTATATAGGTGGAAGAGGATTATGGAGAGAGGGAAGAGGGGTGGGATAGTGGGGGGATGATTTTTCTGTGTGTAAGGTACTTTGTTAGTCTGTGTCCAAGATGGCTGGCGGAAGAGAGAGTGGACGCTGGCACGCTTTAGCTGCCGCTGCTCTCTCTTCACATTGTGTTTTTTTTGATTTTTTGATTTTGTGTCTTTGGAGCGATTTCTATCTTTAATTTGTGTATTGATGATGTCCTTATTATTTATTTTTCTCCGACTATATGTTTTTTTTCTCTTCTGTTTAATCTTTGTAAGGTGACCTTGAGATTTGAAAGGCGCCCGAAAATAAAATTTATTATTATTATTATTATTATAGTGGGAAAATGGGAATGCATCGGACTAATGAGGGCCAGGAAAGAGAAAGGAGGTAGGGGACATTACTTAACAATAGAGAATTTAATGTAAGAATTTTTAACTTTTTAACTAGATTTCTTATGTCTTGTGTGAGATAGCTAAGCTTTTATTGCATCTCCTTATTCATATACTACAACTCCTTTGCAATAAAGGTGAAAGTAACGCTTGCATTCATAACTGCTTGCTATAACCTATGTGTTAATCTGCTGTCCAGATGAAGAACATTCAAATTCCACTCAGAGATCAATGTGTATTACTTCCTTGATTTTAAAATCGCCCCTTCCCCTTCTTCCTGCCAAACTGAATTACTTCCCAATCCAAGTCAATTTTGCAGCAAAAACACATTTTATTCAAACCAGCATTAAGGGAGGCAGAGAGCTGCACTATAAATAGATATTGTGGTTTTGCATAGAAAAGTTGCCCAGCCGTCATATTCCGGCAGCCGTGAATAACGGGGCCTTTTGAAAAAACATTCAAACATTGTGAACTGAAGGGAATGTTGGAGGACAGAGGCAGAGGCCTATTAATACAGAGGCTAAAATATGATGGAGATGAATTTTCATAAGGTCATAAGTGATAGGAGTAGAATTAGGCTATTCGGCCCATCCAGTCTACTCCACCATTCAATCTTGGCTGATCTATCTTGGCTGATCTCACTCCTAACCCCATTCTCCTGCCTTCTTCCCATAACCTCTGACACCCGTACTAATCAAGAATCAACTAATCGAGAATTGTATCCTCTCTCTGGACTAAGGAACTTGTTTTTTTGGCACTAGTATTATTATTATTATTATTATTATTATTATTAATCTGTTTAATTGTTAAAATGCATTATATATTACCAATGTGTATTATACTATAAATATTAAAATCCTGGGATGCAGTCTCTTTCAGAGAGATATGGGTGTTTGCAGCATGGAAGAGACAATTTAGTCCTTCATGCCTATGTGGGAACAGATAAATCTTAGGTCAATCCCAATTCCCAACTCAGCTATTTCTGTTTAAATGTTAATGTTCCTTTTGGGCTTCTAACTATCCAATCCACTATTTATGCATGCTTTCTGGAAGACTTGTCATTGCCCCAAGCATCTGTTCGTTCATGCTCTATAGCCTTGTTCTGTAAGCTGCCTCATCAAAGTCCTCTGCGAACACTCATCAGCAGGACTTGGATATGTCTGGTAAGCTGGTACCTGGTCTATCATTTACCCATACCTTGGCTGTATGATACTGCAGGTTCATCCTGAAGCTAATATTCAAAGGTCAGGTAATGCCTGTTTCTGAGCTGGTGTGCAGGAGTGTTCAATCCAGTACATGTGCCTTCACCTTCGCTGGTTTATCTGCTGCAGAGCTAATTTATTCAGAATCTCATGGGATTACAGTGATGAGGTTCCTTTGGGATCATCTTGGCCAAGAGAATGGGAGCAGGGAGTGGTGGGGATCAGATGAACAGGCTGATTTGTGGCGATTAGACATAATTGACATTGTCTCCGCCTTTTCCTTTCTTCTTCCCGCCCCCCCACCCCCACATCAGTCTGAAGAAGGGTCTCGACCCGAAACGTCTCGACCCGAAACGTCACCTATTCCGTTGCTCCTTAGATGCTGCCTCACCCGCTGAGTTTCTCCAGCATTTTCGTCTACCTTCAGGCTTAATTGACAGGATTGATATGAAGACTTTTTTCATTGCAGTGAAATGTGTGGAAAGGACAGCAAGGGGTAAAATACAAGGACCATACCTGATTATTCCTGCAACATTGTTTTCTTGGTAACCAGCATCTCAGTTCTATGCGTCTAAACAAAATTCATTTGTCATATTGATGAGGGGAAATTGGTTAAGTACATGAAAGGAAAGAGAGGCAGAGGGGCTAGCAGGACACTCATGAGCTGAATGGCCTCACTCTATGCTGTAATCTTGCTGTGATGTGTGTACTTCTGCCACTACTTTATAAGTTCATGGGAACCAAAACTAAAAGTAAAACACAAACCTGCGATTATGGTGAATGGAAGGATACTGACTGAGAGGTGTAAACCATTTTGTATTTTGTCAGAACTTTGTATTTATTGTGGAAACTTGGTAATATTTGAATATTGCAATACAAAATATAAATGATATATATTTTTACATCACCATGATACCTACCACCTGTGATGAAAAACTTTTAATCATGGTAAAATCTTTTTTTGATAATTATAGACTGTTTTCTGAATTTATTCATTTATACAAGTACGTTTCAGATTTTTAAATAAAAATCCTTCTGAATGTAACTTAGGTGATTTCCTTCTGCCTAAAAGATTGAGCTTAATACTTGTAATCTTGGCATGGCAGCAAGCAAAGTGAACGGAGCAGATATGACTGTGGCGTTTAATAGACTTTTAGATAGGCACAGGGTATACAGGGAATGGAGTAACATGGATCAGGAGCAGGTAGAGGTGAATTAGCTTTGCATCACGTTTGCTGAAGGGCCTGTACTTGTGATGTACTGTTCTATGTTCATCCTTGTTGTGCAGCCAGGTTGTGAGCAGAACTTGGAACCAACATATTGCTTTTAATCACAATGGATTCCTTCCACACATGCTGCCTGACCCATTGACTAGGACTAAGGAACTTGTTTTTTTGGCACTAGTATTATTATTATTATTATTATTATTATTAATCTGTTTAATTGTTAAAATGCATTATATATTACAATGTGTATTATACTATAAATATTAAAATCCTGGGATGCAGTCTCTTTCAGAGAGATATGGGTGTTTGCAGCATGGAAGAGACAATTTAGTCCTTCATGCCTATGTGGGAACAGATAAATCTTAGGTCAATCCCAATTCCCAACTCAGCTATTTCTGTTTAAATGTTAATGTTCCTTTTGGGCTTCTAACTATCCAATCCACTATTTATGCATGCTTTCTGGAAGACTTGTCATTGCCCCAAGCATCTGTTCGTTCATGCTCTATAGCCTTGTTCTGTAAGCTGCCTCATCAAAGTCCTCTGCGAACACTCATCAGCAGGACTTGGATATGTCTGGTAAGCTGGTACCTGGTCTATCATTTACCCATACCTTGGCTGTATGATACTGCAGGTTCATCCTGAAGCTAATATTCAAAGGTCAGGTAATGCCTGTTTCCGAGCTGGTGTGCAGGAGTGTTCAATCCAGTACATGTGGCTTCACCTTCGCTGGTTTATCTGCTGCAGAGCTAATTTATTCAGAATCTCATGGGATTACAGTGATGAGGTTCCTTTGGGATCATCTTGGCCAAGAGAATGGGAGCAGGGAGTGGTGGGGATCAGATGAACAGGCTGATTTGTGGCGATTAGACATAATTGACATTGTCTCCGCATTTTCCTTTCTTCTTCCCGCCCCCCCACCCCCACATCAGTCTGAAGAAGGGTCTCGACCCGAAACGTCTCGACCCGAAACGTCACCTATTCCGTTGCTCCTTAGATGCTGCCTCACCCGCTGAGTTTCTCCAGCATTTTCGTCTACCTTCAGGCTTAATTGACAGGATTGATATGAAGACTTTTTTCATTGCAGTGAAATGTGTGGAAAGGACAGCAAGGGGTAAAATACAAGGACCATACCTGATTATTCCTGCAACATTGTTTTCTTGGTAACCAGCATCTCAGTTCTGTGCGTCTGAACAAAATTCAATTGTCATATTGATGAGGGGAAATTGGATAAGTACATGAAAGGAAAGAGAGGCAGAGGGGCTAGCAGGACAGACTCAGGAGCTGAATGACCTCACTCTATGCTGTAATCTTGCTGTGATGTGTGTACTTCTGCCACTACTTTATAAGTTCATGGGAACCAAAACTAAAAGTAAAACCCAAACCTGCGATTATGGTGAATGGAAGGATACTGAATGAGCGGTGTAAACCATTTTGTATTTTGTCAGAACTTTGTATTTATTGTGGAAACTTGGTAATATTTGAATATTGCAATACAAAATATAAATTATATATATTTTTACATCACCATGATACCTACCACCTGTGATGAAAAACTTTTAATCATGGTAAAATCTTTTTTTGATAATTATAGACTGTTTTCTGAATTTATTGATTTATACAAGTACGTTTCAGATTTTTTAAATAAAAATCCTTCTGAATGTAACTTAGGTGATTTCCTTCTGCCTAAAAGATTGAGCTTAATACTTGTAATCTTGGCATGGCAACAAGCAAAGTGAACGGAGCAGATATGACTGTGGCGTTTAATAGACTTTTAGATAGGCACAGGGTATACAGGGAATGGAGTAACATGGATCAGGAGCAGGTAGAGGTGAATTAGCTTTGCATCACGTTTGCTGAAGGGCCTGTACTTGTGATGTACTGTTCTATGTTCATCCTTGTTGTGCAGCCAGGTTGTGAGCAGAACTTGGAACCAACATATTGCTTTTAATCACAATGGATTCCTTCCACACATGCTGCCTGACCCATTGAGTTATTTCAGCACTTTGTATTTTGCTCAAGATTCCGGCATCCATGGATTGTTGTATCTCAATTTCACTGCTCCATTGGTCCATGGCAACATTTCCTCAAAGTATGTGTATTTCAAAGAAGTTCTCCTCCTCTTTCCATTGGGAGTTCTGTGAGTCATTCTCTCATTGCCCCTACTCTACTGCTCACCTGCTCTTTGAACATTTATTGACATCCATTCCCTTTACAAATGCTGCCTGACCCTCTACCACTTTGTTCTACGCCTAGTGTTTTTAAAACAACCCTCGAAGGTTGGAGAAGCTCTAATTGATTCTTTTGGAACTGATTACACTGATATTAGGCCAACACAACCAAGTGAAAATTCCTTCTCGTTAGATTCACTACATTATCCTTGTTAACCCTTTTTGAAATTTCATGGACCCTTTAACTGTCAGCCAAACGTAATGGGCTAGATCACAATGATGCTAAGCCAGTGGGTCTGCAGAGAACTGACATTTTGCTGCAAGGCCCCTGTTTAGGTCTACAGAATCCAGGAACAACCCGTAACACACTGAACTGAGGGGCCAAATGCACTTTGTATCTGCATGCCTGACATATTTAGTGCAGCTCTTTTCATTTGAATGCCATTGCCAATCTTCTCTCATAGATAAAGGTAATGGTTTTGATATTTTATTTTAAAATTCATGCTAGTATTTTAATTTGTTTATGTAAGTTTAGTGTGCCTTTAAATTAATGTATTTTGGTTTAATGTTTCAGTTTTTATTTATCAACATGATAGACAGGATTAACAAGCTCATCAGGAAGGCTGGCTCCATCCTGGGGGCGGAGTTGGATTCATGGGAGATGGTCTTGGAGGGAAGGATGCTCCTCAAACTGCACAGCATTCTGGACACCCTACAGCTCACTCTCTCCGTGACACACTGGTCAACCTGCGGAGTATCTTCAGCAACAGACTGGTTCCACCAAGATGCAGGACAGAACGACACAGGAGATTATTTTTCCCTGCAGCTATCAAACTCCTCCACTTTCTGTCGTGGGGTGGACAGACTCCCCTCTCCCCCTCCCCAATCTTTGCACATCCCCAATCCTTTCCACTCATCACTTTAATTTCATGTTTCATGTATCTTGTGTTTTTATGACTGTTGCAGATCAATTTCCCTCCTGGGATAAATAAAGTTCTATCATATCGTATCATATCGTATAATTGTTAATTATAAACAATTAACTGTTTAATATTGGCAATAACAGGACAGCACAGTAGCACAGCTGGAAGAGCTGCTGCTTCACAGTGCCATAGACCTGGGTTTAATCCTGACCTCAGTTGCTAACTGTATGGGGCTCTTCTTGTGACTGCATAGGATTCCTCCGGGTGCTCCGGTTTCCTCCCACATCCCAAGGACGTGCAGGTTTTTAGCTTAACTGGCCTCTGTGAAGTGCACCTACTGTGTAGGGAGCAGATAGAAGGAATAACATAACATAAAACTAGTGTGAATGGGTGATTGATGGTCGGCACGGGCTCAGTGGTCCGAAGGGCCTGTTTCCATGTTGTATCTTTCAATCAATCAAATGTTTTTCAAATAATTATTAACAACATTTCGAAACAGTGCTCGTCTCGTTAGAACTCCAAAAGCAGACAGATAAAGCCATAGAGTCATACAGCATGGAAACAGGCTCTTTGGCTAAAATCGTCCTGAAGATAATACATCCTCAGTTTGTGTTGCCCGAGTCTGGTCCTTTGCTCATGGTCCTTCCTGCCACATGATAGTAGTGCAACTGAGAAGCCAGCAAGAAGTGAGAGTCACACAGCTGGGAAAGGTTAGGAAGACCACAAGTCTTCCACAAAGGATGCAGCCGGCTAGTTATGATCTGGTTGACCGACTCAACTGAAACTAATACTGATTATATTACGCTTCTGATCAGTGCTTTGTTTGTAGGCTAAAAGGCACCATGGCACATAAGTAATAAACATACAAATCTTGTGGCTGAAAAGCAAAATAATGACATTTAACATTTTAGAACTGCTGGTCGGTATCTCTAAAAAATTGCAAAAATACACTGTTTCCAACTTCTTCTTTTCCTGTTTCAGTTACAATGTTCTTACGCAATATACTCATTTGGATAGCAGTAAAAGGATCGGTCCGTGTCACCATGGATTTACGAAGGGGAAATCATGCTTGACTAATCTTCTGAAATTTTTTGATGTAACTAGGAAAATGGACAAGGGAGAGCCAGTGGATGTAGAGTACCTGGACTTTCAGAAAGCATTTGATAAGGAGATTAGTGGGCAAAATTAGGGCACATGGTATTGGGGGTAGAGTGCTGACATGGATAGAAAATTGGTTGGAAGACAGGTAACAAAGAGTAGGGATTAACGGGTCCCTTTCAGAATGGCAGGCAGTGACTAGTGGGGTACCGCAAGGCTCGGTGCCGGGACCGCAGCTATTTACAATATACATCAATGATTTAGATGAAGGGATTCAAAGTAACATTAGCAAATTTGCAGATGACACAAAGCTGGGTGGCAGTGTGAAAAGTGATGAGGATGCTATGAGAATGCAGGGTGACTTGGACAGGTTAGGTTAGTGGGCAGATGCTGGGCAGATGCAGGGCAGATGCAGTTTAATGTGGATAAATGTGAGGTTATCCACTTTGGTAGCAAAAACAGGAAGGCAGATTATTATCTAAATGGTGTCAAATTGGGAAAAGGGGAAGTACAACGGGATCTGGGGGCCCTTGTTCATCAGTCAATGAAAGTAAGCATGCAGGAACAGCAGGCAGTGAAGAAAGCGAATGGCATGTTGGCTTTCATAACAAGAGGAGTTGAGTATAGGAGCAAAGAGGTCCTTCTGCAGTTGTATTGGGCCCTAGTGAGACCACACCTGCAGTATTGTGTGCAGTTTTGGTCTCCAAATTTGAGGAAGGACATTCTTGCTATTGAGGGAGTGTAGCGTAGGTTCACAAGATTAATTCCCGGGATGGCAGGACTGTCGTATGTTGAGAGAATGGAGCGGCGGGGCTTATATACTCTGGAATTCAGAAGAATGAGAGGGGATCTTATTGAAACGTAGGATTATTAAGGGTTTAGACACGTTAGAGGCAGGAAACATGTTCCTGATGTTGGAGGAGTCCAGAACCAGGGGCTACAGTTTAAGAATAAGGGGTAAGCCATTTAGAACGGAGATGAGGAAACACTTTTTCACCCAGAGAGTTGTGAGTCTGTGGAATTTTCTGCCTCAGAGGGTGGTGGAGGCCGATTCTCTGGATATTTTCAAGAGAGAGCTAGATAGGGCTCTTAAAGATAGTGGAGTCAGGGGATATGGGGAGAAGGCAGGAACGGGGTACTGATTGGGGATGATCAGCCATGATCACATTGAACGGTGGTGCTGGCTCAATGGGCCGAATGGCCTACTCCTGCATCTATTGTCTATTGTTTATTGCCTCCCCTTTATGTGAAAAAGTTACCCCTTAGGTTCCTATTAAATCTTTCACCTCTCATGTTAGACCTTTGCCCTTTACAGTACACTGGGTAAAATACTCCATGCACTCACCCTGTCAATTCCCCTCATGATTTTATACACCTCTATAAGATCACCCCTCAGCCTCCTGCGCTGCAAGTAATAAAGTCTAGCCTGTCCAAACTCTCCCTATAGCTCAGCCCTCAAGCTCTGGGAACATCCTTGTAAATCTTCTCTGCACTCCTTCCAGCTTAATTGCATCTTTCCTCTAGCAGGGTGTCCAAAACTGAACACAATACTCCGCTGGGTGGCACAGTAGTGCAACGGTAAAGTTGCTGCCTTATATTGCCGGAGACCCAGGTTCAATCCTGACTACGGGTGCTGTCTATACGGAGCTTGTCCATTCTTCCTGTGACCACGTGGGTTTTCTGCGGGTGCTCTGGTTTTCTCCCATACGCCAAAGCCGTGCAGGTTTGTAGGTTAATTTGGTCTGGTAAGTTGTAAAATTTTCACTAGTGTGTGTAGGTTAGTGTATGGCGTAGTGGAGGCCAAAGGGCTTGTTTCCACACTGTATTTCAAAAATCTAACTTCTAAAGTGCAGCCTCAATGTCTTGTGCGACTGTAGCATAATATCCCAACTTTTATACTCAATAACTTTATTCTTGAAGGCCAGCATAACAAAGTTCTTTATCACCATCCCATCTACCCGAAATGCCACTGATCTTCACTTAATGAAAATTGGTCTATTACATGAGCTGTTTAAAAGAAAAAGTGTTTCAACAGGACAAACAACAAACCAAGCGGAAAAAGTTAAAGTGGATTTTAATGGATTAAACATAAAAAATGCTAGAAATAATTTTGATCTGAAGCACTAACACTTTCCTTTTCCATAGGCATCACTTGAGCAGTTTGTGGTCGATCAGATGCATCCCGCCATTCCTTGCTCAATTCAGTTGACCTGTGCCCATGCCTCTCAAACAATTAAAAACATAATTATTAAAATTCCATTTTTAAAAACATTTTAAACTAGTTGATTAGGTAGCCACATAAATATACTTTAATAATAAATAATCAACAATAGGCTGAGCCAAAATTGCATCATTAATGCTGTGACTGATCACCAAATACACTTTCAAACGTTTAGACGTGTTCAGGAGAGAGCATACTAACTGGTTGCATCACGGTCTGGTTCAGCAACTCATATGCCCAAGACTGAAGGAGGCTACACAGAGTGTCAGTCTGCCTGATCTGTAGTGGGTACTGACCTCCACACCATCGAAGGGATCTTTTTGGGGGGCAATGCCTCGAAAAGGGAGCTAATATCATCCAAGTCACACACTCCCCTGGCCACGCTCTCCTCACTACTACCATCGGGAAGAAGGTACAGGAGCCTGAAACTGTGACCTCTGGGTTCAAGAACCGCTTGTGACAGCAACCATTAGGCTATTGAACTCTGCACAACATTACCGACTACCTCAGCAATATGATGCACTATTGACCTTGCTTTAGTTGCACCATGCACTTTGGCTCTGCAATATTATGGTCTTGTTACTTAGTATTACTGATTATTCATTCATTGTATTACTGTTAATGTATATGTATTTGTCTTTTATTGCATCAATTGTCCTGTAAAGCTATCGCAAATGAGAATTTAAATGTTCCCTTGTTGGCACATATGACAATTGAACACTCTTGATTTTTTTTGATGTCAAATCAATAGGGCTGCTCCAGTTGTGTTGCCTGTGGTTGCCACAAAAGTTGATGCGATGGACATGGTGAATTTGGCCACCCCGCTCAGGATATTATGGAACTGCCCTGGAAGGAGCGAGAGGTCAGATGTGTGCCCATCTGACGTCTAGAAGAAGATAGGAACCTAAGAAATAAAACACGGAAAGTAAAATAAAATGCAGGAGTAACTCAGTGCGTCAGGCAGCATCTGTGGAGGCCTAGGCATTCCTTAGTACTTTGTGATTAACAGGATTCCAGCATCTGCAGTTCATTGTATCTCCACCTAAGAAATAAAAGCAAAATCAAACCATTGAGGCCCCTGTGCCAGCTTCACCATTCAGGAATATCAAGTTGATTCTTGCTATCCTTAGCATCATTTTTCTGCACAAACCCCATATTTCTTGATTAGATCTAACATTTAATGGTATCTGCCTTGGATCTATTCAGTGATTGAGCCTCCACTGTCCTCTTGGGAACAGGATTTCAAAGATTGACTACTCTGTTGGTGAAAACTTTTCAGTTCTGAATGGCAGATGCCATGCTGTTTTAGGTTGCACCATGAGCCACACACATCTGCAACCCTTTCTAGTCTTTCATACACCTGTGGTAAAATGGAGGTTGTAGGCACATACACTGCAACTAACTGTACATTTTAGAACATGGAACAGTAGAGCACAGGAACAGGCCCTTCAGCCACACAATGTCCATGTTGAAAATAAAATGTATTAAATGTAACCTAATCTCACTGTACATGATCCATATCCATCCATCCCCTGCATATCCAAATGCCTATCTAATGGCTATGTAGCCAAGGCCAGTCCTTCAAGCAAACAGCCTGAAGAAGAGTCTCGACCCAAAACGTCACCCATTCCTTCTCTCCGGAGATGCTGCCTGTCCCGCTGAATTAATCCAGCATTTTGTGAATAATCTTCAACCAAACATGTTTCTTTACAAAGACGAACCTTGATTTACTAGTCAAAACTCAAGAAGATATTTAAGCTCGTTTAAATACCTTATATTTCAGCAATCAATTAAATGGATGAAGAGGGAGTCTCATGACAATGTGGGGACATTGGAATCTTGAGAAAAATATCAATGAACGGGAGGAAGGCAGCAGGGCAGGCAGCATCTGTGGAGGGAAAGAGCAGACAACATAAATCCTGCATGTGGCGGCGCGGCTCTGGCTGCAGCGGCTCTCCGGCAGTCCTGTTTGTTTTGTGTTTTTTGGTTGTTTATTTTCGTTTTGGTTAGTCTAGTTTTTGGTTTTTAGTTTGTGTTTTGGGGGGGGGGGTTGAAACGGGGCTTGCTGTCTCTCCCTGCGGGGGAATGCGACTTTTATGTCGTATTCCCCTTCTCTGCCTCCGTCTGCGCTGAGGCCTAATGGCGGAGCTGGCGACCTCGAGGCTCAGGAGGCAGAGCCCGCCAGGACTCGCACTGAGCTCGCTCCCGTGAGGACGGCCCGGCTCCGGGCTGGAACAGGGCTTTCGTGAGGGGCTGTGACGGCCGGCCCGTGTTCCCGTCGGAGTAGCCGAGCTCGGGGAGGTACGGCGCTCCCAGCCCGAGCGAGGAGCGGTGCCCGGTCAGGGCGGCCCAGCCTGAGGAAGGAGCGGTGCCCGGTCGGGGCGGCCCAGCCTGAGGGGGGAGCGGCGCCCGGTCGGGGCGGCCCAGCCTGAGGAAGGAGCGGCGCCCGGTCGGGGCGGCCCAGCCTGAGGAAGGAGCGGCGCCTGGTCGGGGCGGCCCAGCCTGAGGAAGGAGCGGCGCCCGGTCGGGGCGGCCCAGCCTGAGGGGGGAGCGGCGCCCGGTCGGGGCGGCCCAGCCTGAGGAAGGAGCGGTGCCCGGTCGGGGCGGCCTGGCGCGAGGGAGGAGCGGTGCCCGGTCGGGGCGGCCCAGCCTGAGGAAGGAGCGGCGCCCGGTCGGGGCGGCCTGGCTCGAGGGAGGAGCGGCGGCATGGCGCGAGGCTGAGACGGTGGCAGTACTCACGTGAGGGCGATCCGGCTCGGGGCTGGAACGATGCTCCGGGGGCTGGGACGGCAGTTCTGGCGGCGGTGGCCTGAGACCGGGGGTTCGGCCGCGGGCCAGCGGCTGCGTCAGCAGGTCTGGTGAGCGGCAGCTTCGACTACCCCGGGCCGCGGTGTTTGAGCCGCGAGGACAGGTTTTAACATCGCCCGGGGGGTATCGCCTCAGCGCAGAAGGAGAAGAGGAGGGAAGAGACTGCAGCCCTAAGACTTTTGCCTCCATCACAGTGAGGAGATGTTGGGTGGACTCACTGTGGTGGATGTTAATATGTGTTTATTGTTGTTTTTTATTGTATTGTATTATATTATATGTATGACTGCTTAAATTTCGTTCAGACTTCGGTCTGGATGACAATAAAAGGCTATTCTATTCTATTCTATTCTATTCTATTCTATTTCAGGATGGGACCCTTCTCCATACTGAGTTTGAAGGGTTTCAAACCATTGAAGAAGGGTCCCAATCTGAAACATCATCTGTCCATTTCCCTCCATAGATACTGCCTGACCTGCTGAGTTCTTCCAGCACTTTGTGTTTTGCAGCTAATGTTAGTCTATGCCATATGACCAGGTTTAGATTGAGTTTGTAGATGTATGAATTATTGCTGGTTTAAGTGTCAATTGAGTGGTAGATTGCAGTTCAAAATGTTTACGATCTTGTAAATTCTGTTGCTTGAAAAGGCAGCTAATAACAACTCCAAATGAAATTGCTTAGAAGGGATTATCGAGCCAGGCAGTTAAATTGATATAAAATAAAAAAATGCCACAATAATTCTGACCGCTTCAGGGAAGGTATCTTTCAAATGTCAATGTTTATTAATTTCTTTCAGCAATAACAGACTCAGAAACTTCCCCAAATCTTATGGTGCTGTAAGTACTCATCTTCAGAGCATAAATATTTAATAATCCAATAAGAATAATCACAATTTTAATTTATTTTTTAGACATGAAAACCCTCCTCAGAAGGTTTCCCATGTGGTTCATCGTACACCCGCATTACTTTATAGCTAAATCAATACTATATTTGACGAGGACTAGGTTTGTTGCAACAGGTAACTTCAAAGCAGAAGCTATTGAATGCTTGATGAACCAATTCTTCTTCTTCAGCCTTCTACAAGGACCTACCCAGAGGTAATGAAGAAGGGTCTCAACCTGAAACATCGGCTATTCCTTCGGTCCATAGATGCTGCCTCACCCGCTGAGTTTCTCCAGCTTTTTTGTCCACCAGAGGTAATATGAAGTCAGTTTGACCATTACATGTAGAGGAGGTATATAAAATTACTAGACTCAGTGGGACCCACTGGGTCCCAGCACCACACGGGAGGGCTTGTCCCCCAATGCAATATTCCACCTCTCCACCAATTCCAATATTGGTGGACAGGGGAGGGGGGGGGGGGGGGGCTTTGTGAAGCGCTGGTATGGGTGTTGTGAGCTGAAGGAACTGGTTTCCAGAGAGCTAGTATGGACATTGTGGGCCAAATGGATTCTTGGGCTGGCGGCTCAGTCACTCAAGCCTGTTGTGCTGGCAGCTCACTCACTCATGGCTGGTGGGCTGGCAGTTGACTCACAGCTATTCATTGAAATTCTATTTCAAGTAGGGTGCAAGGCCACCAAATTCAAATGCAGTTTCTTACAATACAATACATACAATACAATACCTTTTATTATCATTTGAACCTCACATGAGGTTCAAACAAAATTTGGTTTCTGCAGCCATACAAAAAAAGAACCAAGACACACACCAACACAATTCAATTCACATAAACATCCATCTTTAGTTTAAGGCAAAACTTAAACATATCCCACATCAAGCTGGGTGCAAGGTCACTAAAGACAGCGAGTCGTGACCTCTCCCTCCTCCATCTTGCAGAGACTGAGCCACGCCCACACTTCTGGGTTTTATAGTCCCTCCCTCTCCTGACAGAAAGGGCGTGGCCTTGATGGTGTGATTGACAGGAGAGAGAATCTCAACATCTTTTAAACACTTATAACTCTTTTATTTTTCATCGATTGGAAAAATTCTCAGCACCAGATGAGTGGATGGGGACTATGAGTAAGATGGCCAAAAATCACAGCCGTACATGGTAGCATTTATTCTAAAATCAATATAAAGTGGAAACAGGAAGTGGTCAAGATTAGACTTTTAATTTATTTAGATGGCAAGGCAACTTTAATTAGGCAAGGCAACTTTAATTATGCAACACAGCTTTAGCATTTCCAAACCAAAGGCAACACAGCTTTAGCATTTCTAAACCAAAGGCAACACAGCTTTAGCATTTCCAAACCAAAGGCAACACAGCTTTAGCATTTCCAAACCAAAGGCAACACAGCTATAGCATTTCCAAACCAAACACAGCTTTAGAATTTCCAAACTATATTTTCAAACCACATTAAGGGCACTGACAGGTCAGTAAAACCACTCACAGTTTAGTAGATATGTGTTCAGTGTTATTCACAGCAGCCTGAGAGACGTGACCCTCTCTCTTCCCCCATCTTGCAGAGACTGACTGAGGCACTCAACACTTCCGGGTTTTATAGTCCCTCCGAAAGGGGCATGGCTTTCAGGAGAGAGAATCTCAACATTTTCTAAACACTAATAACTCTTTTATCTTTCATCGATGGGAAAAATCCTCTTGTCCAGCGTAGCGGAGGGGGACGCTGAGTAAGATGGCCAAAAATCACAGCCGTAAGTGTCTGCGTTTTTTCTAAAATCAATATACAGAAGAACAGGAAGTGGTCAAGATCAGACTTTTAGTAATATAGATGAGGAGAATTGATAGGGTGAGTGAACAGAGTCTTTTATGCAGGGTAGTGGAATCAAGAACCAGAGAACATAGGTTTAAGGTGAGAAGGGGAAGATCTAATAGGTAACTGAGGGGCAACCTCTATGATGGTGGGTTGATGTAATGAGCTGCCAGATGAGATTATTGAGGCAGGTACTAGAACAACATTTAAAATACATAGGGACATATACATGGATAGGAAATGTATAGAGAGATATGGGTCAAATGTGAGCAAATGGGACAAACCTAGATAGGGCATCTTGGTCAGCATGGACAAGTTAGGCTGAAGGGCCTGCTTCCCTGCTGTCTGACTAATTGTATGACCTAACCCTAACCCTAACCCTGTGGAGTAAATGGAGAGTTGAGGTTTTGTATTAGGATCCTCCATATGTGTTGCAATTAATGGGACATCCTGGAGGATCCCAATAGATAAAAGATTCAAGACCAGCTGCTACAAACTTACAAAATCTTTGATCATATTTGAAGAAGCGGATTGTTTTGATCAATAATATATATACAAGGTGACAATGGAACAGTCACAAAGAAAAGTCAATTAAAAAAAAAAATAGGGGTGAAGTATGACAATCAATATATCTCAAATTGGTGTTTGTGTTCAACAGCTCAATGTCAAAATGACCCCATGGTGGGCAATAATGAGGGGTCTCGTTACCAGAATAACACTGGAAAGATGTGATGTGGTTTCACTCAGATGCCAACAATTAGAGAGGGCGAGTTAGGAATCCTGGACAAGTTTACAGAGCTGCAAAGGTTAACAAATGACCTAATTCATGCCCTCAAGATTATGAATGTCTATTCTGTGGTAAAATGTGATGGATTAATTCCACTGATGAACCAGACAGCTATTGAGAGAATGCAAACATGATTGTCATGAAAATAATTAGAGAGGTTGGAGAAATTCTCTACTGAGAGTGTGGTTTGAATGTTCTATATTGCTGCGGAAAATCTAAAAACGTTTTAAACAGGTATTGAGTGATTTTTTTCTGATTAAATGATTATAGGGAGTGAGCTGGAAAATGGATATGAATCACTGAAATCGACAAAATATCAGACTGACGATTTTTGCTGAAATATTTGGGAGGCACAGCAGAGCTGCCAGAGCAGCTGATAGAGCTGCTGCCTCACAACCCCAGTAACATGGGTTTAATCCTCACCTCGGGTTCTGTGTCTGTGAAGATTGCACGTCTTCCCTACAATGGTGTGGGTTTCCTCTGGGTGCTCCGATTTCTTCCTACATCCTAAACATGTGTGGGTTTGTAGGATAATTGGCCTCTATGAATTGTCCATAGTGCATAGGGAGTGTATGAAAAAGTGGGATATCATAGAACTAGTGTGAAAATGTTGGTCGACAAAATGTGTAGGAAGGAACTGCTGAAGCTGGTTTACACCGAAGATAGACATAAAATGTTGGAGTAACTCAGCGGGACAGGCAGTATCTCTGGATAGAAGGAATGCGTGACGTTTCGGGTCGAGAAGAAAGTCAGAGTATGAAGAAGGGTTTCGACCCAAAACTTCACTGGTTCCTTCTATACAGAGATGCTGCCTGTCCCACTTAGTTATTCCAGCATTTTGTGTCTCTCTTTGATGAATGGTCGATGTGGACCCAGTGGGCTAAAAGGCCAGATTCCATGCTGTATCTTTCAATCAATTCATTCAATCAATTACAGTATATTATATCTCTGCTGTAGAATAGAACGATAAAGTAACCCTAACTTTCCTTTCGAATAGATGCATATTTTCCACGTGACTACACAAGAGAGTGTTAATATTGACCTCACTTCCAAATTGCGACCTGGCTTTGGCTACAGTATTTCAATATGATGAATGTATACAATTTTGTTTTCTCTTTCATAGCAACTTATGTAACTGGCTTGGCCAGAAATATCAGAAGGCTGAATAGTGTTTTTTCCAAAATCGGATTTAGCAAAAGGTCAGACCATTAGCGCCTGCATGTGACATTTTCTATGGGGATGTGATAAGAGAGAAGTCTGACATGATGGCAAGGTTGACCGACTGCAATGTTCAAAAGTGGCAAATGTCACCTAATACAAAGATGCCGCTGGAGGTGTTTTGCCATCAATGTGAGAGAGATTGCTGATATAATTGAGCTCTCAAGAGGAGGTGGTTTGACTTTACCATTCCTAAGGTGCCATTGATTTACACACGCAATTTAATAGCATGGAAGTTTAGTTGGAGTGTTTGTTTAGCAGAATCCTGCTGCCACAAACCTGACTTTGTTCTATTTTTAGGAAATGCGGAGTGTTTAAGATGAATGACTTAATGTCAACCATTGTGTGAAGTCTTTAGTTAGAGATTTTAGTTTGGTTCACAGATATAACATGGAAACAGATCTTTTGGCAGACGAGTTTACACCAGCCATTGATCATCCGTTTGCACTAAGTCTATGTAATCCCACTTTCTCATCCACTCCAGGCACCTTCAATTTATAGCCAATTAACCCACAAACCCGCACGCCTTCAGGTTGTGTGTTGTTTCCCTACCTGTGGTATATCAAATACACTGAATGCTTAATGAGGCTTTTCTTAATATAAATATAAATGTTTTGTGAAATGTTAAATAAGGTTTTTCCAAAAATTATGTTTGACACTTGCCATCATCACAAATGCAAACTTATTGAATATATACTATAACTTGTAGGCCCAGCAATTTGGTGCAATCACAAACAAGCTCAGAAACACCTCCACTTCCTTTAAAGATTGAGGAGATTTACTCCTGTCTGTGCCAAACATGATGCCAAGTTAAACTAATCTCCTCTACCTGCATATTATCCATACCCCTTCATTTCCCTGCATGTCCATGTGGCTATCTAAAAGTCTCATAAACACCACTATCATATCTGCCTCCAACACCTCCCCTCGAGCATGGATATTGTGGGCTGAAGAGTCTGTCCCTGTGCTGAACTCTTTTATGTTCTAAACTTCCAGAAAGGCTATATAACATATAATTGGTACAATGCACATCCAAGGTTACCCACCTACCTACCCTGTCAAACACTTCCTGGCCAAGGAATCGATTAATCCAACAGTGGAGTCTTCAACCACCTCAGAATCCACAAGCCTGACACAAAAGAAAGTCCTCAATTCCAAGGGTGTGTCCAACAAAAAAATAATGGAACAATGAAATTCTTACTTGCAGCAGCGTAGAAGGGGTAAACACAATGTATATAAACAATATATATTATGAAAACATTTGACAAATTAATAACTGCAATACTAGTTTTAAAAAATCAGTCCTTAGTGCAACCAAAGACTGTTCATTGTTCATAGTTGAGGTTAGTGTTGTGTAGTGTTTAAGAGGTAATGGTTGTTGGGAATAATCTCTTTTTGAACATGGTGGCCAGGGTTTTCAGGCTCCTGTACCTCTTTTCCTATTATAGGAGTGAAATGAGAGCATGGCCAGGGTGCTCAGTGTGTTTGAAGATACTGGCTGTGTTTTTGAGTCAGAGCATCTTATAGATCGTTCTGATGGTGAACATCAGATTATTGCTTGAAGGGTAAAGTAGAGGAGCATTAAAATGGTAACAGGATGCAGCCACTCACGTAGAGAAATTATCAGAACTGATCTGTTAGTTTTGTTCTGAGGAAGCGAGAGAGAAAGTGGGGATGGTTGCTGCTGAAAGCTGAGTGGGTGTGAGCAGAACATAGAAGATAGAACTAGGTATGTTACAATACTTACCTTCAGCGGCGCTGCAGTTCTGTCACTGGCCGTGTGCGCGATTTTGGCGCCTTTGAGGGGGGGGCGGGGTTAAAACGTTTTTTTTCCCTACCTTGTCCTGGATTATATTTTCTCGGCGTGCAAACTTTTGCTGAAGAATCGTTCCGACGGCCGTTCTGTGTATTTTTTTTTTAAATCGCCCGACAAGTTCAGCGCTGGAGTAATTTTTAAATCAGCTTCTAAAGCCGTCAACGCCGACAACGGGGACGGATTTCACATACGGGACAGGTAAAGGAAAGCCGTTTATTTTATGTATAAAAGTGCTTGTTAAGGTGCCTTTAATTCACATTTTACGTTGCGAAACGGTGATTTTTTCCCCATACGAACTGGCAGTATTTTTCCTGCCGATATGGTGTTTAAATTCACCGCAACTGCAACGTTCCATATGATCGCTTTCCAGAAAAACCCACTCACAAGATTATTTAAATGGCCATTCATTTAGAGGTATTAAACATTAAATTCCTTCAATTTAGCCTATAAATCCATGACAACGAGATTTAAAAATTATGTTATATTGTGAATTCTTGTGTGAATGTTATTTGGACACTTAGGCTATTGAAAAATGTTAATCTATTCTTAAGAAATTGATAGATGTTTAGATCTAGTAATTGAATTTTGTAATTAGCTACAATTAGGTAACTAACTAATTATATGCTTTAATTTCAAGTCATCTAAGTAAGATTGTTTCATTTTTGTTTCAGAATGCTTCAACCTATAATAATTGAAAATATCTTTCAGTTCTCTTAATTTTTAAGAAAGTTATGGGCTTTTGACTGTCCTCGATCACAGCTTTTGAGTTAAGTCAATGGAAAAGTAATAGGGAACAAGATGCTAATTTCCGAGTATGAAAATGGCCATAACATTTTTAATACTGAAGATATGAAAGTGAATTAGGTGTCAAATTAAACTTATTTTTATGCTTTATCTGATGGGATAAATTACAGACTTGATTTTTTAAATCTCAACATTTTGTAACATTGCTAATAGAACAGCAATGGGTGAGGAGGTGCTTGGAGGTGCTTGGAGGTGCTTGGAGGATACACTGTGGTGGATGTTAATTTGTGTTTATTGTTGTTTTTTATTGTATGTATGACTGCAGGCACAACATTTCGTTCAGACCGTAAGGTCTGAATGACAATAAAGGTATTCAATTCAATTCAATTCAACAGTACAGCACAGGAGCATGCCCTTTGGCCTGTGCCAATCATGATGCCAAGACCAACCCTTATCCATCCCTCTCCATTCCCTGCATATCTATGTGCCTATCCAAAAGTTTCTTAAATGCCACTGTCGTATCTGACTCCACCACCACTTCTGACAGGGTGTTCCAGGAACCCACCATCCTCTGCGTAGAAAACCTGCTCCTCACATCTCCTTTACACTATGACCCTCTCACCTTAAAGCCATGACCTCTAGTATTTGATATTTCCATCCTGCGGGAAAGGTTTAGACTGCCTACCCTATCTATGTTGCTCATAATTTTACATTTTTATATACTTCTATCAGGAAGTAGGTGGGTCTGAAGAAAAAATTCAAGACCCAAAACGCTGCCTGTTCATTTCTATTCGGAGATGCTGCCTGACGCATTGAGTTCATCCAGCAGTTTTTGTTTTTTTGCTGAAGAGTCCAGCAGCCGCAGTCTTTTGAATCAACATGGCCATGTTGAGTCTTGCAGCTGATTTCCCATCATGTTATATGAGTGGGCGTCACACTAGTTGAGAAATTGAAGACATGCAACCTGGATATCTGCATTAAATTGCTGCATTCGCAGCTGCTGACATTGCACTGGCTATATCTCCAACACAACTCCTGTCCCATCAACACATTCTCAGTCTCTCAAGATTAAGATCAGGACCACGTATTATTTTCCTTTCCTCATAGACATAGAGCTATACAGCATGGAAACAGGCCTTTCAACCCACCTTATCCATGCTGACCAAGTTGGCATTCTGGGCTAGTTTCATTTGCCTGAATTTGGCCCATAGCACGCTAAACACTTCCCATCTATATATCTGTTCAATTTTCTTTTGAAATTAATTATTGTATCTGCCTCTCTATCTTCCTCAGGCAGCTCATTCCAGATACAGATTACTGATAAACATTGCAGCAGGCGTATATTTGCCCTATATTTGAGATAATTGCCAGTCTTGGACTGATCAGTCAAAATTGATAACACTTAATCATTCTCATTTTCCAATGAGGCAATACAGAAATCAGAAAGCATAGGCAGGTTTGTTATTGTCATGTGTACCAAGGTACAGTAAAAAGCATTGTTCCACATGCTATGCAATCAAATCAGATGATACTACACATAAATATAATCAAACCAAACTCAGGTATAGGAGAGTGAAGGGAAAGATGCATAGTGCAGAATATGTGTTTGTGATCAAAGAGTATCTTCCTCATTCAAGAATGTTGTTAGGAAGAGAATGTTGATATTTCATCACAACAGAAAATGGCGAACACCAACTTCAGAAACATTAAACTCTTAGCAACAATGTCCAGTCATGGATAGACATTTTTAGTTTGAAAGCACAGAGAAAGAAGATATGAATCAAGGGTCAATTGTGTTTAATTGTTATTTGTACTGGCAACTGACTAATGAAATTCTCACATGCTGCAGCTTAACTAGCTTGTTAACACAAAAGCTCACAACTAAATTAGCAACAATCATTACTTCAATAAATTAATAATCAGTATACTCAATAACTATAGAGTAATTGAGTCACACAGCAAGGGCCTGCTGGGCCAACTTACCCATGACAACCAAAATATCCCTTCTACATTAGTCCAACTGTCTATATCCCTCTAAACCTTTCCTATCCATTCAAATGTCCAAAAGTATTTGAAAAGTTGTTATAGCACCTGCCTCAACTACCTCCTCTGGCAACTCGTTCCATATACCCACGGTGTGAAAAGGTTGCCCATGAGGTTCATATTTAAACTTTCCTCTCTCACTTTAAATTTATAACCTCTGGTTCTTGATCCCATACCCTGCCCTGGGTAAAATATTCTGTGCATTTACCCTATCCATTCCCCTCATGATCTTATATACCTCTATAAGATGACCCCCCTCATCTTCCTGTGGTCCAAAGAATAAAGTACTAGCCTGCCCAACCTCTCCCTATAGCTCAGGCTCTTAAATCCTGGCCAGATCCTTGTAAATGTTCCTTGACCTCTTTACAGGTTACCGACATCTTTCCTATAGCAGGGTGACGAAAACTGAACACAATACTCCAAATGCAGCCTCGACAATCCTAACATCTATGCTCAATAACCATGCTATCTACCTGTGACACCACTTTCAAGGATCTATGTATCTGCACACCTGGATTGTGCTGCTCTGCAACGTACCAGAGGGCCCTGCCATTCAATGTGAAGATCCTGCCGTCGTTTGACTTTCCAAATCGCAACACCTCGCAGTTAACTGCATTAAACTCCATTAACTATTTCTCAGCCCATTTGCTCAAATGATCAAATTCTAGCTGTAATTTTTGATAACCATTTTCGCTATCTATGATAGCACCCACTTTTGTGTCATCTGCAAACTTACGAATCTTGTCTTCTACATTCTCATCCAATTATAAGTTTGTAAAACCGATGTCGTAGTGTACCAAAGTCCATAGCAGATCATAGTACACACAAGTATCTGCAGATGCTCGTTTACAAAAAAAAGGCACATGCTGTGATAACTCAACAGGTCAATGTAGCATCTCTAGAGGACATGGATAGACAACATTTCAGTTTGTGACCCTTCTTCAGACTGTTCTTGAACCTGGTGGTCATGGTTTTGAAGCCCCTTCTTGTCGATGATAGTAGTGAGACAAGAGTATGGTCAGGGTGGTGTGGTCTGTACTTGTGATAGACTGAGTTGGATCTAACAAAGCCTTGTGCTCTGTCTCAATGAGGAAGATATGTTGTGCTGCGATCTCTTGATTACCCAGATGCTAGAAGTATCTGTGGTCATGGGGGCGCAGCGGTAGAGTTGCTGCCTTCCAGCAAATGCAGCGCTGGAGACCCGGGTTCGACCCGATTACGGGTGCTGTCTAAACGGAGTTTGGACGTTCTCCCCGTGACCTGCATGGGTTTTCTCCGAGATCTTCGGTTTCCTCCCACACTCCAAAGATGTACAGGTTTGTAAGTTCATTGGCTTGGTAAATGTAAAAAATCTCCCTATTGGGTGTAGGATAGTGTGAATGTGTGGGGGTCGCGGGTCGGCGTGGATCTGGTGGGCCGAAGGGCCTGTTTCAGCATTGTATCTCTAAACTAAACTAAGCTAAAAAAAAGTAATTGGTGAGCTGTAAAATCTCCACAGCTGCACATTTATCACGTATGCTTCATGCAATGAGTGAGAGTCAGCAGTGTTTACTTTCTGATTAAAAATATGAAAACTAATTACAACATTCCATAGTACTTTCATTTTCATAAACATCTCCCTTGGATTTATTTTCGTTAGAACATTGTTCTGTACTTCACAATTGATGAACATATCCTTGGGATTTGAGAATAATGGGAGGGATGTGGGTTATTTGAAGCTGGTCATTCCCTTGATCTTGACATTTTGGGACAAATTAATGATCCAGAATTATCTTGGACAAATGTTTTCATTACTTGCAGAAAAGGAGATATAAAAATAAATGTAAATTTATGATTTTAATGAGTGCGAGGTAATTTATGATAATTCTAATTCTCTCTTGCTCAGTTTGCTGTCCTCGACTTGAAATCATGTATGAATTGAATGGACCATTATACATGTCTCCCAATTTGCAATTCCATTTGGAAATCAAGATTAAAAAATATTGGCCAGTTAAATCAATGTCTCTCATTTATTATTATATCCCAAATCAAAATTGAACTTTGTAGATTTAGATTAGTTGTGGTCCCATGACGGTATTAAATCCTGCAGTGTAATAAATGTATTGCCATTACTTATGTGAATTTACATGTATTCGGGAGATGAATGTCAGACTAATTTACTGGAGGATTGGCCTTTTTTTTGCGCAAGGAGAAATAGACTGATGGTACTTTTGTCACAAATCAAATAGGGAGATATTTTGTAAGATGATTATTTGCTTACGATATGCAAGCAAACAATGAAGATAGAATATCCTGAAAAAACAATCTGGATTGGTTGACTTTAAGAATGATTGTCATTGTATATCACTGAGGTTTTTGAAAGCAATTGCCAATTAGATGTGTTAAATAAATGGGGCTGTGGTATTTTACACATAGAATGAGGAGCAGTTAAAGTCTATTCAGGTCTATTCAGTGATGAGTGAACTTCTTCGGTTTGTTTGGAAATCTCACAGGCTACAGAGTTCATAAACGGCATCATATTTTCCATGGTTTTATCCTGAGAGATGACAGAGACAAGACAATTTCATTGGAGTTGTGTCCATTAAGGAAAGTTGTTCATTAGGTAAATCGGTGCAAAACCTAACAGAAAATAGATGAGGAGGAATTTATTTAGTCAGGGGGTGGTGAATCTGTGGAATGCATTGCCATAGAAGGCTGTGGAATCCAAGTCAATGGATATTTTTAAGACGGAGATTGACAGATTCTTGATTAGTAAGGGTGTCAGGGGCTATGGTGAGAAGGCAAGAAAATGGGGTTGAGAGGGAAAGATAGATCAGCCATGATTGAATAGTGGGGTAGATTTGAAGGGCTGAATGGCATAATTCTACTCCTAGACCATATGAAGTTATTTGTGTGAATTACACTACAAAATGATCCCACCACCAGTCACATCTGATGCCCAGCCTTTCTGCTTTCCAAAAAGGGCCCTCTCTTTGTGACTCAACTGGTTCACTCATCCTTCTCCATCCTCATCCCTTCCCCTTCCCAGGCACTTTTCCCTACAACCGGATAAGGTGTAACATGTGCCCTTACACCTCTAGCCTCATCTCCATCCAGGGACCTTAACAACCATTCATTCCAGGCGTGGCAGAGATTCACCTGCTCCTCCTCCAACCTCATTTATTGTATTTGGTGTTCTCAATGTGGCTTCCTTTACTTTACCGAGACACAGTCTAGGCAAGTACTTTGCCGAGCATCTGCATCCTGTCCACTGCGATCATCTGGATCTCTTGGTTGTCATCAATTTTATTTCCCATTCCCACATTGACCTGCCTGTTCTCGGCTTCCTCGACTGGCAGCACAAACTAGAGAGAATGCACCTCATACTCTGCTTGGGTAGTCAACAACCAATGTATCTCCAGTTTCATGTAACCCTCACGCCCACTGTCCATTTCTCTTTCTTCCTATCTAAGCTAGTCCCCCCAACAACATTGTCCTTCTTCCCACGATATTCCTCATCTCCTTTCCTTTCCCTTACTTACCCCATCTGCCAATCACCTACAGTCCAGACCTGCTGGATGCACTCTCTACCCTCCCACACTCACCCCTCCACTCTCACTCACTATCCCTCTATCACTTTATCATTCCCTCAATCTACTTTCTCTCGCTCTTTTACTCTTGATCACTATCACTCTCATTCTCTCAGTCACCCTCGCTCTCTGTATCACTCTATTACTTCCACGTTCTCTCATTCTTTCTCTATCACTATCAATTTCTCATTCCCCCATTCTGTTATCTTTTCTCTATCACTCAACTTTATTCTTCACAATCTGTCACCCTGTCATTCTCTATCCCATCTGTTCTTCTCCCTCTTTATTTGGTTCCACTGTTCACCTTACTTCCCTGACAGATTTTTTCTCTCCGCTTATCACCTCCCAGCCTCCGTCACCTCCTTTCCCTCCCCCACCTTATTTACCAATCAACTCTTTCCCACTTCTGTCCACCTAGTGTTTGCTAACTCTTGCTCCACTCTCTCCCCCTATCTTTCTATTATGGCTCCTTTTCCCTCTACTCTTTACCCAAGATGTTGACTGTCCATCTGCCTCCACAGATGCTGCCTGAATTCCTCCAGAAGCTCTCCTCTTTTTTTGGCTCCAGATTCCATCATCTGCTGTCCCTTGAGCCTTCTGACTTATCCTGTAGTCGCAGGAACCAGTTAATAGGGTGATTATATATCAGGAACTTATAGCAGATTCTCAGCATCTGGTTATTTTTTGGACCTCTTGCAGCAGGTTGCAGCTGAGTGTTCTGTAAAACTTTGTTTGTCGTGGAAAATTATAAGTGTAGATTCCTCTTCAATCTTAGTCTATATTTTGTACTACCTCTCCCCACAGGGCCTGAACAAAGATGTTTCATCTCATCTTCCCTCCGCAGCCTGGTGTCTGAGTAATAATGTCTGAATTATATTCTAGGTGGACAAATGCAATTTCCAGTAGATACAATTGGTTCACTTCAATAAAATTTTCGCAGAGAAGACGGTTTCAAGGGAATTACACTTTTGCAATGGTGTTCTTTTCAGGTGGGTAAATAAAAACTTCAGAAACTTCTTTGGTTGTTTTGGTTTATTTTATTTTTTTGTTACATGTAAAATATATTTATAAGACACATGGGCAACACATGGATGGAAGGTTTTAGGGGGATATGGTACGATGTGGACAAGTGGGATTAACTTAGATGGGGCATCTTGGTCAGCTAGGATGAGTTTAGTCAAAGGGCCTGTTTCTGTTCTGTGTGAATCTGCTCTATACCATACATAGTGAAAAGCTTGTTCTGCAAACTATCCATGAGTACAGTAGGTCCTCTTCTGGAACAATACGTAGAGAGTCTCCATGTTCTGGCACCATCTTGCAAGTCTCTGAAATGACTACTCCAAGCAGCTTCTCTTCATTCATACACATTTTCTTAACACAAGTTTTATTTATTTGTAGAACTGAAGAACTCTTTCTGAGAGCTTTATTTTTAATATTAAATTAAATTAAATTTTAAAAGCTTTATTCTTTTATATTTTATATGTTTTAATATTCACTATCACTTTATCCTTCCTTCGCTCTATCACTTTCTCTCTATATCACTATCATTTTCATGTTCCCTCTGTCACTCTCTCATTTTCTTGTTTCCTTAGTTACTCTTTTTCTTCTTCAAAGACTTTATTCAGCACAAACGCATAATACATCACATCAAAAACACATTCAGAGGTTACAATACATCAAGTAATCATTATAGTACAATGCTATCTTCATTATTTACAATACTCTCAACCCCACGCGGTGACCAGCACCCATGGAAGGCCTCCAGAGTCCCCGTAGACACCGCGTGTTCCCTCTCCAAGGACACGCGTGCACGGACATAGGCTCGGAAGAGGGGCAGGCAGCCGACTCTGGCATGACCATCAACCGCCCGCTGCCTGGACCATCTTGGCCAGGCACAGGAGCAAACCGACAGGGAGTTCCCACCCCCCCCCCCCCCCGATCAGCTCTCCCCACTCCCTGCCTTGTGTTCAAACACTAGAATCGTGGGACTAAAATGCAACCAAAACTTTAGGAACAACCCCTTCAGATATTGGTACAGGGGCAATAGCCTCTTACACTCCATATACGCATGGAACACGGTCTCTTCCTCACTGCAGAAAATACAGGCGGCCGGCGAGCCCGTGAACTGACTCAAAAGTTTATTACATGCCACCGCTCTGTGCAACACTCTGCACCGCAGGTCCCCAACATAAAGGGGGACGACTCCCTTGTAGAGAGACCCCCACTGGGGACCGCCCCTGCCTTCAGTTGGTAACACAGACCGCCAAGGTGTGTCCGGATGGAAGATGAAGGCAAGGAGGTGCAGAATGTGCAGGAGTATTCTGTGCAGTATGCGTCTCTTCGCATCACGAAATGGCACGCTGGGCATCTCGGAAAGGCGGCTCAAGTTGTGTGGAGCCGGCACCGGAGAAATATCCCAGAGCCTAGGCCCGATGAGCAAATCCGACGAAGCGGAGGTAAGCTGAGTCAGAACCACTCTAAGCACACGCCTCTCCTCGACACCCGCCATGACAGGGTGAGGACCGGCCACTCCCGCAGCCACAACACCCCCCTCCCCCTGTGGAGCAACACGCTGGCTGAAAACAACCAAATTCCTCACCCTTAGCACAGCACAATAGAAACTAGGCAAACCCTGTAAGGCGGGTCGACTGATGCCCGCCACTGGGAGCCGCGAAACCCCCCTTAGGTTACGACCCTGACGGAAAAAATACGTGGCCATCTGCGGAGGTTCTCCACGTACATATACCTCCGCAGAATCCTGAGATGGAGAGCCATCACCTGGGTATGCACGCATACCAAGGACTGGCCGCCCTCCTCTAACGGGAGACTCAGGACCACTGCGGAAACCCAGTGCTTCCTATTTCCCCAAAATAAATCCACCAACTTCTTCTGGAAAACAGTTGCAAAGATAGAAGGCGGGACAAGAGTAGCCAGCCGGTACCACAACATGGAGGCCACCAGCTGGTTTATGACCAGCACCCTCCTCTGAAAAGAAAGAACTCCATGCAGGCCTGACCAGCGCCCCAGACGGGCGACGACTTTCATCTCCAGCCAGTTCGCCGGCCAAGCATCCTCAGTGGAACTCAGGTACACCCCCAGATAGAGGAGGTGCGTGTTGCTTCACGCAAACAATGTCAGCTCCTCCGGCACGGAGTCTACCTGCCACTGACCCACTAAAAGTCCAAAGCACTTGCTCCAATTAATCCTGGCAGATGATGCAGCCGAGAAAATCTTCTGGCAGTCACGCATCCTCCGCAGGTCACCAGGGTCAGTGAACGTAAGGAGTACATCATCGGTATAAGCCGAAAGAACCACCTCCACCCCCGGACCTGGTAGAGCCAGGCCTGTCAACCTCCTCCGAAGAAGACGCAGGAATGGCTGCACACAGATCGAGTACAACTGACCCGACATGGAGCACCCCTGATGAACCCCCCTCCCAAAATAAATGGGAGCCAACAACACACCATTAACCTTCACAATGACATTCCACTGCAGCGTACAAAAGCCGGACCCGGGCTACAAAATGCGGTCCAAATCCAAACGCTTACAACGTCCCGAAGAGGTAGTCATGCTCTAACCTGTCAAAAGCCTTCTGCTGATCAAGAGACAGAAAGGCAGCTGACTGACCAGTATCCTGAGATAGATGAATCAGGTCCCTAACCAGGTGGATGTTATCCTGAATGGACCAGCCAGGGACTGAATAGGACTGGTCAGGATGAATCAGTTGAGATAGCACGGAGCCCAGGCGATTTGCCATTGAGTTTGCAAAAACGTTGAAATCTGTACAGAGGAGAGAGATCAGACGCCAGTTCTTCAACATGCGGAGTTCGCCCTTCTTGGGCAGCAAGACGACAACTGCCCTATGCCATGAGAGGGGCATCTCCCCAGTCGCCAGGCTCTCCCCCAGAATGTTCATGTAATCACCCCCCAGGAAATTCCAGAAGGCTCTAACAAATTTTACCGTCAACCCATCCAGCCCGGGGGACTTACCCCTCCTGAGCTGGTGCAGGGCACGAGTCAACTCCTCCAATGATAAGGGGTCATCAAGAAGATCAGACACCTCCCTATCTACAGTCGGTAGACCCTCCCACAGGACCCGCTGAGCCTCCCTGCTGAATCCATCTGCGGAGAACAGGGACCCATAAAAGGACTGGACTAAAGCACTGATCCTCCCTGGATCTGTTACAGAGGAGCCATCATCCATGAGCAGCTCTACGAGCTGTTTGTGGGCTCCCCGCCCTTTCTCCAGAGAGAAAAAGAAAGGTGAAGCACGGTCCAGATCGTGCAACATCTGGACCCGCGACCTCACGCAAGCGCCTCGAGACCGCTCAAGCAGCAGGTTCCTCAAGGCTTCTTTCTTCTCCTGAAACTCTCCCCATTCGCAGGAGTCCTCACCAATTCGACCCAGGCGAGACTCGTAGCTCCCTCTCAAGCCTCTCGACCGCTGAGTCCCGCCTTCCGGTCGACCCCCACGTGTATTCCTTACAAAAGAGACGGATGTGAACTTTCCCCACATCCCACTACTGCCTAAGGGAAGAGAAGCTCCTCTGCCTCTCTATCCACTTCACCCAAAACTGACTGAATGACTCCCGGAAACACCGGTCCTCCAGCAGCCGGTTATTAAAATGCCAGTAAGTGGACCCAGCACATGTGCGCGCTGGTTTAACGTCCACACACACCAGACAGGGGTCCGAGCACGGCACCAGCCGTATTGAGGCCGCTGAGACACGGGAGATATACGCACCGGAGATGTACCTGCAATCGATGCGGGACCACCCCTCCTCAGACCTCCGCGAAAAAGCATTGGAATCAGGGTGGAGGTTCCGCTATGCATCAACCAGCTCAAAGGAATCAATCAAATCTCAGAGCTTCTTCACTACAGCAGGGACACACTGAGTACCAGAGCAATCTCGCACCTCAAGTGTGCAATTGAAATCCCCCCAAAGGAAGACACACTCTCCGCTATCAATAGTGCTCAACAGAGCAGTCACCTCCTGAAGTTGGCAGGCCTGCATCGTGCCGGTGCTGGGGGCATACACATTAATGAAATGCAACGGCATGCCATCCAGGCTCACGGCCAGATGGAGAAAAAGACCTGGCACAACTTCCTGCGCCTTCAGGATCTCTGGCTGAAAAGTTGGGCCAACAGATAAGCCACCCCACTCGAATTTGTGCTGAGATGGCACATGTAGACCCACCCCCCTTCCCACTCCAGTCGCCAGGTGGGTTAATCCCTGACAACAGTATGCGTCTTTGCAGAAAACTCACTGCATATTTCCCCTCTCTGAGGACTGATAGATGATGAAATCTACGAAAGCCCCCTCTACTACCATTTAAATTTAAAGTAGCAACTATGAATGTGCAAACCACCAGGATGTGTTCCTCACACTCCTCGTGAACTCGGATACTTTCTCACTGAGGAACTTCAAAAAGTCCCCAAACTGATGCTTCACAGACTCAGGAAGATCACTGTCTTTGCTGCCAAGGATAGTATCAAGTGTCTTGATGAATCCCGACAGATTTGTCCACCATCTCCGCGCTGCTCCAATTTTAGTCCTAACACCCCTGTTTATTTTTTTAAAGTCCCAAATCTCACAGATAATGACCGCTCGAGACACGGCCTTGGAGTCCGGGCACTCCGCCAACCCACTCACACCTGGAGCAGCATCCTCCCCTGTACTGCGCTCAAGGTCATTGTCAGAGTTCAAAGGTCATTGTCAGCTCACTGAAAGCTCACTCACCCCACTGCACAAGCCGGCCCCATCACTCTCCTCCTCCTCCGGCATGACACCACCCCCAGGATCAATGCCGAGGGAGGCTCCCGATACCCCTGTCAGCAATGAGCTGTCCGGTGAAAGGCCAGGCTCCAGCACTCTCCCACCAGCCACCACCCCTGGGCCTGGGGAAGAAATAAACAACAGGCATCCCCAGGCCCGTGGTGCACAGGCACCCCCAGAATCTGAAAGAGGGTCACAACCCGAAACAACCCCGACCCCCACAGCACCCAGAGTACCCGCTCCACTGGCAACACCCAGAGAGTCTCCACTCTCCACCACCAGGGGAGAAAACTCACCAAGACCCACTGAAAGAGCTGGTGTTTTTGGAATCTCCCCTACTACCTCAGCCGGTGAGGCAGCACACCCCACAGCACCTCCACTGGCTCTAATAAGGAGCACAGACTGGAACATTGGAACTCCCGAGCCTCCCCCTTCGGGCCGACACTGCTCACCCCCCCCAACCCAGGGGACACATTTCCAGGGGAGCCAACCCCAACACCGGCGTGCCAACACCCTCAGAAGGCCTCTGAAACGAGGGGACTTCATCCAACCCAGAGGACACACTCCCAGGGGAGCTAACCTCAATACCCAGTGAGATAACTCCCTTGGAAGGCCCCTGAGGCGAAGGGACAACCACCGGCCCAGAGGGCACCTTTCCAGGGAAGTCAACCCCAATGACTGGTCTGGTAATACCCACAGAAGGTCCCTGAAACAAAGGGCCAATCTCCGGCCCAGAAGACACCAGTTCGTGTCCACCATCCTCATCAGGGGTGGAAGGTCTCGAAGCAGGTGTCCCCCTTATTTTGGACCCACGACCTTGCTCTCCCTCTCCGGGCCCACGCCTTCTTTTAGTCCCGCTGGCATCCGGTGGTACGGTGACCTCTATAAAGGAAGGGTCCTCCCCCTCCACACTATCAGCTACCTCTTTTCCACCCCCACATTTTACCTCCCCTGCCCCCTTCTGAAGTTCCTCAGCTCCTTGCTGAGCCACACCACGTGCGTCCTGGACCTCACTGGGACCACCAGGCACCCCTTGGGTGGGCTCAGGTCTAGGAAAGGGCCCATCCGCTTACGTTTGACTTGCTTGGAGGAGCTTGTTCTTCTTCATAGACATCTTCTTCTTCTGCACCACCCAACCACCCTCCCCCCTTCGCCCTTCCCCTGCGCCTCACCATCAACCACCACCACAGGTTCAGGACGTAGGGGGCGGGCGGCTATCACTGCCCCGGGTCACCAAGGCAGAGCTGGCAGCCCCAGATGGGTAAGCAGTGCCGCCCCTGGTCACCAAGGCATAACAGGCGTCCCCGGACGGGCCAACAACGCAATCCTGGGCCGTTGTGCTAGAATTTCTAGCAGCGGCCCGGCGGTTGGGACAATCCTGCGGAAATGTCCAAACTCTCTGCACGCATGACACCGTGCCTCTCCCCAATACACGCGGCTGGGGGCACCCTTATGCTCCACAACAAAGCTCCCGCTCAGCACCCAACCCCTCTTCCTGGGCTTAATGTGACCATCGTAAGAACCCGCCTCTTGAAACTCAAGACCCCTTTTTCATACGGGTCACTCCCGGGGTGCATAAGCCTAGTAAGCTTAGACCGCACCTCCCCAATCTTTCCCAAGTGTGGAAGAATTTTTGCATCCCGGAGAAACGTGGGACAATTCTGCAGGAGAACCGGTTTCACAGTGGACACCCAAGGTTCCACCGGTATAAAGGCCCCCTCCACTGTGAGGCCCCTCTCCAATGCTAGGGCCACATCTTCCCGGGACTTTAACATCATTCCAACCTTCCCTCCTGCAATCTCGGAGGAAGCAATAACATCCCTTTTAAAAAGGTCATGCATGCCCTTCGCTATTGCACCCCTGCTCCACAGGAACCCGGTTTGGACCGAGGTCCCGTATATATCACCATCCAAGTCAACATAAGGCTCATCCTCAAATGGCCCCGAAACCGCCGCCGAAGCCACAGCTGCATAACTCCGAGCCCGAGACTGGGCCCCGGCCATCTTGACAGTGGCACGAACCAGCACCAGGGACACCAACAACTCAGCTCAAAAGCGATCCCAGAGACAGTCACAGTCCGGATAAGCAGCAGAAGCAGTTCTCTCCAGCTGAAGTAAGGAAAGTCCCCAAGCTCAACTCCACAGCCGGGAGCAACTTTTAGGAGGCTCTTTAAAGCCCTTCCGAAGTTTCCGGAAACTGCCGGAAGTGAAAAGTACCTTCTTCACATTAAGCCCAGGCAGCTGCACTGTGCAAAACGGTATTGGGGCAGAGAATCAGTGCTAGAAACGTCAAAGACACCGAGGTCTTTCTAACCCTCGATCTCCAGGCACTCTTGGCAATCCGCCAGCCACAGCTTCTCTCACAGCGGTCCAGAAGAACTCAGGAATTTCCACCTAAATGGAGAAATCCTTAAACAAAGGAAAGTTTCAACAGTCCAAATTTGTCAAACTTTGAAATCTCACTGCTTCTGTCCCTCTTCCATCGACAAAAACCTTGAAAGGTTGCTTCAAAACGTCTCAGCCGCCGGAGCTGAGAAAGTCACAACCTCTCTCTCTCTATCTATCTCTCTCTATCTCTCTCTCTCTCTCTCTCTCTCTCTCCCTCCCTCTCCCTCTCCCTCTCCCTCTCCCTCTCCCTCACAACAAATAGCGAACCCTGTAAATGTAGCTCCTGTTAGTCTCTCTCTTTCTGAAGGTATTGATGCAACAAGTCAAGTCAAGTTGAGTTTATTTTCATTTGCACAACTAAAGTAAGATATCGGTACAATGAAAATCTTTTCCGAAGCCGCAACACATGCACAATACAGTATAATCAGCAAAACACACCAAAATCACAAACTATATATAAATTGCACATTGCAGAAACCAGACAGCAAAAATAAAACAAGATATTAGTGCAAAGTGCAAATACAAGTTCCTTGTTAGTGCAAGAGGTGATCTGTATAAGCTATTATCAAGGTATGATTAGGGATAGACATAAAATGCTGGAGATAACCCAGCGGGACAGGCAGCATCTCTGGATAGAAGGAATGGGTGATGTTTCAGGTTGAGATCCTTCTTCAGACTGAAGAAGGGTCTCGACCCGAAACGTTACTCCAGCATTTTGTGTCTATCTTTGGTTTAAACCAGCATCTGTAGTTCTTTTCTACAATATATGATTAGAGTTATACAAGTTGGGTCAAGAACCTTATAGTTGTAGGATCATAACCATCCTGAACCTTGTGGATTGGGACTTCAGGCTTCTGTACCTCTTGTCTGATGGTAGTCGCGAGAAGATGACATGGCCCAGATAGTATGCATCTGGATGCTTCCTTGATGATAAATGCACCTTCTTGAGGGAGTGCCTCATATAAATGTTTTTGACGGTGGGGAGGACTGTGCCAGTGCTGGACTGGGCTAATCCACCACTTGCATTCCTGTGTATTGGAATTGCCAAATCCAGACCATGATGCAACCAGCAGGATGCTTTCTACACTACATCTGTTTAAGTTTATTAGAGTGTTTGGTGACATTGACTGCATTTCAGAAAGTAGAGGCACTGATGCACCTTGTCCTGATAACATCAGGATTGGTCATCTGAGATGTTACCACTCAGGTATTTGAGGTTGCTACCTCTCTCCACCGTTGACCAATGAAAACTAGCATCTGGTCTCCTAACTTCCCCGTTCAGAAGTCAACTTGGTTTTGTAGACTTAGAGCGAGAGGTTTGTTGCGGCATCACAACCAGATGTTGTATCGTTTTCTTTGTTTAGTTTAGAGATACTGAGCGGAAACAGGCCCTTCGGCCTACCGAGTCTGCACCGACCAGCGATCCCTGCACATTAACACTATCCTACACATACTCGGGACTATTTACATTTATACCAAGCCAATTAGCCTACAAACCTGTACGTCTTTGGAGTGTGGGAAGAAACCGAAGATCTCGGAGAAAACCCACACAGTCACGGGGAGAACAAACAAACTCCATTCAGCCAACACCCATAGTCGAGATCGAACCCGGGTCTCTGGCGCTGAAAGGCAACAAATCTACCGTTGCGCCACGATGCCCTCTCTCCTATATGCTGATTAGTTTAATTTAGTTTATTGTCACGTGTACAGAGGTACAGTGAAAAGCATCGTTGGTGTCGTTGGTGAATATTTTGATGGCATTGGAGCTGTGCTTAACCAAACAGTCATGGGTGTAAAGAGTATAGAGCAGGGGGCTAAGGACTCAGCCTTAATATGTATCTGCAATGTTTATCCATTGATCTGTTCACATATAAAGAATTAGACATTGAAAATGGAGTAGTTAAATACTGAATCTTTAGGTAAAACTATAAATCATTGATTGCAACTATCCAGCCTAATTGATTATGGGGTAAAATATGTATTGATGGCCATTGATTAAATCTGACCAGTTTATTTTACTCATGTTGCAAAGTCTACAAGTAATTCAGAATCTGCCAGATCTGACACTCTCGATAAAAGTAAGATGCATTAGGCAGAGGCTCAGATGAAATAAATAATTAGTGAAAATGTAAAAAAGGAGAGATCTTGAAGGTTATGGCACAAGGTTCACAAATGAAAGTTTTCTCTGGGGAAATGACATCATTTGAGGTCTTTATGAAGACCTCATTTTGGATCATGTACCCATGAGAAGCAACATTTAACCCAAACTGACTGAACACCAGCAGTTTACGTAATTGTTTTTTTTTTGGATCATTTTAATGAAGAGATAAAGATATTTTATTTCAAATCATTACAGAACAATACAGCAAACTCAGAAATTACATGGGAACAAACCTAGTGCAATTAAATAGGAAATACACTTAGTTTGAAGATGAATCTGAAATAGGGTCTCGACCCGAAACGTCACCCATTCCTTCACTCCATAGATGCTGCCTCACCCGCTGAGTTTCTCCAGCATTTTGTGTCTCCTTCATAGATACATAGATACATAGAAAATAGGTGCAGGAGTAGGCCATTCGGCCCTTCGAGCCTGCACCACCATTCAATATGATCATGGCTGATCATCCAACTCAGTATCCCGTACCTGCCTTCTCTCCATACCCCCTGATCCCTTTAGCCACAAGGGCCACATCTAACTCCCTCTTAAATATAGCCAATGAACTGGCCTCAACTTCCCTCTGTGGCAGAGAGTTCCTGAGATTCACCACTCTCTGTGTGAAAAATGTTTTTCTCATCTCGGTCTTAAAGGATTTCCCCCTTATCCTTAAGCTGTGACCCCCTTGTCCTGGACTTCCCCAACATCGGGAACAATCTTCCTGCATCTAGCCTGTCCAACCCCTTAAGAATTTTGTAAGTTTCTATAAGATCCCCCCTCAATCTCCTAAATTCTAGCGAGTATAAGCCGAGTCTATCCAGTCTTTCTTTATATGAAAGTCCTGACATCCCAGGAATCAGTCTGGCGAACCTTCTCTGCACTCCCTCTATGGCAATAATGTCCTTCCTCAGGTTTGGAGACCAAAACTGTACGCAATACTCCAGGTGTGGTCTCACCAAGATCCTGTACAACTGCAGTAGAACCTCCCTGCTCCTATACTCAAATCCTTTTGCTATGAAAGCTAACATACCATTCGCTTTCTTCACTGCCTGCTGCATCTGCATGCCTACTTTCAATGACTGGTGTACCATGACACCCAGGTCTCGTTGCATCTCCCCTTTTCCTAATCGGCCACCATTTAGATAATAGTCTGCTTTCCTGTTTTTGCCACCAAAGTGGATAACCTCACATTTATCCACATTATACTGCATCTGCCAAACATTTGTCCACTCACCCAGCCTATCCAAGTCACCTTGCAGTCGCCTAGCATCCTCCTCACAGCTAACACTGCCCCCCAGCTTAGTGTAATCCGCAAACGTGGAGATGTTGCCTTCAATTCCCTCATCCAGATCATTAATATATATTGTAAATAGCTGGGGTCCCAGCACTGAGCCTTGCGGTACCCCACTAGTCACTTCCTGCCATTGTGAAAAGGACCCGTTTACTCCTACTCTTTGCTTCCTGTTTGCCAGCCAGTTCTCTATCCACATCAATACTGAACCCCCAATACCACGTGCTTTAAGTTTGTATACTAATCTCTTATATGGGACCTTGTCGAAAGCCTTCTGAAAGTCCAGATACAACACATCCACTGGTTCTCCCCTATCCACTCTACTAGTTACATCCTCGAAAAATTCTATAAGATTCGTCAGACCTGATTTACCTTTTGTAAATCCATGCTGACTTTGTCCAATGATTTCACCACTTTCCAAATGTGCTGCTATCCCATCTTTAATAACTGACTCTAGCAGTTTCCCCACTACCGATGTTAGACTAACTGGTCTGTAATTCCCCGTTTTCTCTCTCCCTCCCTTCTTAAAAAGTGGGGTTACGTTAGCTACCCTCCAATCCTCTGGAACTACTGCAGAATCTAAAGAGTTTTGAAAAATTATCACTAATGCATCCACTATTTATGGAGCTACTTCCTTAAGTACTTGGGATGCAGCCTATCTGGCCCTGGGGATTTTTCGGCCTTTAATCCATTCAATTTACCCAACACCACTTCCCGACTAAACTGGATTTCACTCAGTTCCTCCATCTCCTTTGACCCACGGTCCCCTGCTATTTCCGGCAGATTATTTATGTCTTCCTTAGTGAAGACGGAACCAAAGTAGTTATTCAATTGGTCTGCCATATCCTTGTACTCCATGATCAATTCACCTGTTTCTGACTGCAAGGGACCTACATTTGTTTTAACTAATCTCTTTCTCTTCACATATCTATAAAAACTTTTGCAGTCAGTTTTTATATTCCCTGCCAGTTTTCTTTCATAATCTATTTTCCCTTTCCTAATTAAGCCGTTTGTCCTCCTCTGCTGGTCTCTGAATTTCTCCCAGTCCTCTGGTATGCTGCTTTTTCTGGCTAATTTGTACGCTTCATCTTTTGCTTTGATACTATCCCTGATTTCCCTTGTTATCCACGGATGCACTACCTTCCCTGATTTATTCTTTTGCCAAACTGGGATGAACAATTTTTGAAGTTCATCCATGCAGTCTTTAAATGTCTTCCATTGCATATCCACCGTCAACCCTTTTAGAATTAATTGCCAGTCAATCTTGGCCAATTCACGTCTCATACCCTCAAAGTTACCTTTCTTTAAGTTCAGAACCATTGTTTCTGAATTAACAATGTCACTCTCCATCCTAATGAAGAACTCAACCATATTATGGTCACTCTTGCCGAAGGGGGCACGCACAACAAGACTGCTAACTAACCCTTCCTCATTACTCAATACCCAGTCTAGAATAGCCTGCTCTCTCATTGGTTCCTCTACATGTTGGTTTAGATAACTATCCCGCATACATTCCAAGAAATTCTCTTCCTCAGCACCCTTGACAATTTGATTCACCCTATCTATATGTAGATTGAAGTCACCAATTATAACTGTTTTACCTTTGTTGCACGCATTTCTAATTTCCTGTTTGATGCCATCCCCAACTTCACTACTAATGTTCGGTGGCCTGTACACAACACCCACTAGCGTTTTCTGCCCCTTAGTGTTTCGTAGCTCTACCCATACCAATTCCACATCCTCCAAGCTAATGTCCTTCCTTTCCATTGCGTCAATCTCCTCTCTAACCAGCAATGCTACCCCACCTCATTTACCTTTCTGTCTATCCCTCCTGAATATTGAATATCCCTGGATGTTCAGCTCCCAGCCTTGGTCACCCTGGAGCCATGTCTCCGTGATCCCAACTATATCATAATCATTAATAGCTATCTGCACATTCAACTCATCCACCTTATTACGAATGCTCCTTGCATTGAGACACAAAGCCTTCAGGCTTGTTTTTACAACGCTCTTACCCCTTTTACAATTATGTTGAAAAGTGGCCCTTTTTGATTTTTGCCCTGGATTTGTCTGCCTGCCACTTTTACTTTTCACCTTGCTACCTATTGCTTCCACCCCCATTTTACACCCCTCTGTCTCTCTGCTCACCCATTTAAGAACCCCACCACCTCTTATTCTCTGTTTATTATTGTTTTCTTCTTTCCCCCCTACATGTTGGGTATCAGTGCTTTCCTTCTCTGCCTCCTGCCTCACACACTGTCTACTAGCTTTCTCTATTTGAGTCCCTCCCCCCAACCGTTCTAGTCTAAAGTCTCCCCAGTAGCCTTTGCAAATCTCCCTGCCAGGATATTGGTCCCCCTCGGGTTCAAGTGCAACCCATCCTTTTTGTACAGGTCGCACCTTCCACAAAAGAGGTCCCAATGATCCAGAAATTTGAATCCCTGCCCTCTGCACCAGTCCTTCAGCCATGCATTTATCCTCCACCTCGCTCCATTCCTACTCTCACTGTCGCATGGCACAGGCAGTAATCCCGAGATTGTTACCTTTGTGGTCCTTCTCTTTAACTCCCCTCCTAACTCCCTAAATTCTCCTTTCAGGACCTCTTCTCTTTTTCTACCTATGTCATTGGTACCTATATGCACCACGACCTCGGGCTCCTCTCCCTCCCATTTCAGGATATCTTGGACACGTTCAGACACATCCCAGAACCTGGCACCAGGGAGGCAAACTACCATCCGGGTCTCCCGACTGCGTCCACAGAATCACCTGTCTGACCCCCTAACTATAGAGTCCCCTATTACTAATGCCCTCCTCTTCTTTTCCTTACCATTCTGAGCAACAGGACCGGTCTCTGTACCGGAGGCCCAGCCGCTGTCGCTACCCCCAGGTAGGCTGTCCCCCCCAACAGTAATCAAACAGAAGTACTTATTGTCAAGGTGTACAGCCACAGGGGTACTCTCTAGTCCCTGCCTGTGCCCCTTGCCTCTCCCAACCGTGACCCACTTGCCTGCCTCCTGTGGTCTTGGAGTGACCACCTCCATGTAACTCCTCTCAATGACTTCCTCGCTCTCCCTGACCAGACGGAGGTCATCGAGCTGCTGCTCCAGGTTCCTAATACGGTCCCTTAGGAGCCCCATCTCGACGCACCTGGTGCAGATGTGAACGTCTGTAAGGCTGTCAGATTCCTTGATCTCCCACATCTGACATCCAGAACAGCAAACTGCCCCGGCCCTTATTCTCCCCCCTTACCTAGGATACAATACAAAACAAACTGCCACAATACAATCAGCAGGGATCTGACTCCCAATCAGCTGCTCCCTCTTGTCAGCTTCCACCAACCAGCGGCTTCCTCAAGCCCACTTGTTTTTGAAGTGCGAATGGAACTTGGAACGTTGCAGATTTGGGTTCCTACCTCCGCGACCTCTCCAACGGCTCTCGGGCCTCTGTAAGCAACAAGCCCCGCGCTCGGGTTTTATCCCTACCGCTCGGGTGTACCTCCTCCCTCGGCGACCTCTCCAACGGCTCTCGGGCCTCTGTAAGCAACAAGCCCCGCGCTCGGGTTTTATCCCTACCGCTCGGGTGTAGCTCCTCCCTCGGCGACCTCTCCAACGGCTCTCGGGCCTCTGTCTTCGATTTTATCCAGCATCTGCAGTTCTTACTCATACACTTAGTTTAGTTTTGTTTAGTTAAGAGATACAACATGGAAACAGGCTCTTTGGTCCACTGAACTAGTGCATGGGTGGTCCACCGATCAATGATCACCCGTACACTAGTTCTATCCTACATACTACGGACAATTTACAGAAGCCAATTAACCTACAAACCTGCATGTTTTTGGAATGTGGAAGGAAACTACAAGACACA
Organism: Amblyraja radiata; assembly: GCF_010909765.2. Lineage (NCBI taxonomy): Eukaryota > Metazoa > Chordata > Chondrichthyes > Rajiformes > Rajidae > Amblyraja > Amblyraja radiata. Next base: position 41,325,223 of record NC_045964.1, on the reverse strand, counting down.
GAGAAAACCCATGTTGTCATAGGGAGAACGTACAAACACCGTACGGACAGCACCCATGGTAAGGATCCAACCCTAGCAAATCTAGGCACTGCACCTCAGGCATTGACACTTGCAATTATCTTATGATGACAGAACCATAGGAAATAATTTGCCAGTGAATAGGCAGATGTATGACAATCCATTGCAATGAAATCGGACATAGCCATTTCAGTTTATGTTAAGGTCTAAACATCTGAAATGCTTCATAAGCACATTGAATATTATCCCCACAAAATGGTGAGTCGGTGAAGCCTGGAACTTCATCACTCACTTCATGGGAAATTGGGATAAACTTTAGGGTTACCTCATTGCACAAATTATCGTGGAATTAGGCCATTCGGCCCATCGAATTTACTCTGCCATTTAATCATGGCTGATATTTGCCTCCTAATCCCATTTTCCTGCCTTCTCCCCATAACCCTTGACACCTATTCTACTCAAGAATTTGTCTATCTGTACCGTTAAAATATCTACTGGTTTGGCCTCCACAACCCTCTGTGGCAATGAGTTTGACAGATTAACTACCCTCTGACTAAAGAAGTTCCTCCTCACCTCCTTTCTATAATTTACAGTTATGTAACCTTCCATTCATTTTGAATGTATTAGTTTTATTGCCCTGGATAACCTGTATCCTCCTTGGATTATTCAGGCTTTAATGCAATTAAAAGATAATTGCTGGTCTAAGTACTCAATTAAAGTACTGCATGTGACAGAGATTAAGGATCCTTAAAATATACAGTAGCAAGTTCACGCAAATTAATTACGGAACATGTTAGCAGAGGACTCTTGTGCGAAGCATGGCAAAGATATTCCATTCCGTTATTAGTTTTAAAACATATTTAACATTTGACTTCATGACTACTTCCTAATACATATGGTTTTCAGAGCAATAGTAAAATATACATATTCTTTCAGATTCTATGATATTTCTACAATGGCTGGAGAATTCAACATAGTACTTGATTGATTGATTGAAGGATACGGCATGGAAACAGGCCCTTTGACCCACCGTGTTCACGCTGACCACCGATCACCTGTTCACACTGGTTCCATGTTATCCCATTTTCACATTCACTCGCTACACAGAAGGCGACAATTTACAGAGGCCAATTAACCTACAAACCCATACATCCTTGGGATGTGCGAGGAAACCAGAGCACCCGAGGAAACCCATGCGGTCACAGGGAGAACGTGCAAACCCCACACAGGCATTACCCAATGCTAAGATCGAACCACGGTCTCTGGTGCTATGAGTCAGAAGCTCCACCAGCTGCGCCACTATGCCATCCTACTAAATGGTAAGGCATAACACATAACACAACTTATTTATAATGTCATGAATTCTTTTAAATAAACATTGATTTTTAAATTTAATAGAGTGGTAAAGAAATGTTTTCCTGGATTATGGTGAATTTGAACCTTAAGCAGACATATGCAGATATATGACTAACCATTGCAAAGAAAAGGAAATATGGCTTAGCGTTTTCAGTTTGGTCGCCTCCCAAGTTCCCTGGATCGGATCCAGAACCAGTACCATAATTAGCAAATGCCTTTCGTGGGAACAAGTACTCCAGGAGTATCTAGACCGTAGATGGCCTGTGTGGGTCAAGTATGCCAATAATGCATTAGAGGATTGGGGATTGATTGAACAAAAGTATTGGGAAGAAGCCAAGTAAACAAGCTTCTAAGCTTCGTAAGGCTACAGCAAGAGTTAATGATATGATTGAGTTATAGATAAATTAAATTAGGACTTCGAAGTTAAAGCAGGAATTAGAGGTTTTAAAGGAAGAAGTGAGTAGGTTACGTGAGAAGGTGGCAGAGAAGGTCGCAGAGAAGATAAGAAGAATCAGCTGCATATGCTGCATCTGAATACATTTCAAATGGAGTTTGAACTGGCTCATCTGGAAAAGGGGAGAGCAATTAGAATGTGCAAGGTTGCTATCCTGGACATTGCAGCAGCAGTAGAAAAATGCGTAAAGCTACAGTCAGCAATAAAAGCACTCACCAGGTGGGAAGGGAAGGGAAGTATAAACCAGCTGATCATGTAAAGTGCCAACCAGACTGATAAGTTAAATGTGCAGCTCTCAGATCGAAGAGGTATGGGGTCATCAGGTCATAAGAGATAGGAGTAAAATCAGGTCATTCGGCACATCAAGTCTACTCTGCCATTCAATCGTGGCTGATCTATCCCTCCCTCCTAACCCCATTCTCCTGCCTTTTCCTCATAACCTCTGACACTTATACAAATCAAAAACCTATCTGCCCTAAAAATATCCACTGACATGGTCTCCACATGGCCTTCTGTGGTAAATAATTCCACAGGTTCACCACCCTCTGACTAAATAAATGTATCCTCAATTATTTCCTAAAATAACGTTCTTTATTTCTGAGGCTCTGACCTCTAGCCCTAGACTCTCCCACTAATGGAAACATCCTCCACCCCCCCCCCCCCCCCGGATGAAAGTCAGCATGTAAAACCAGCCGCACCCAGACCTGCCCCTATGAATCCATTTACCACACGCCTGACTCATGCCTGGAACAGAGAGGAAACAACATACAGCAGACCGTTTATAGAGTAACAGCTATCTGATAAAGAAAAAGGTCAACAATTAGGACAGGCTCCAGAAACAGCTAATGCATTACCCTTCCAATGACACACAGGGCATTGTGTGGAGAAATGCAGGTCTTGAGAGAGAGCAACAGAGGGAGAAGGGAGAAGGGAGGTGTGGCCATGCAGGACCTGAAGACAGTGTTGGGGAAAAACCCTCAGTATGGTACCCAAAACCCACTGCTTCAACCGTGGTGACATGGGACAGAACTGTATGAATAACAGCTGTTAGAATCTGATTCCTATTATAAATCAGAGTTTGGAATATGAGGCTTCAAAATTATTGGAGTTTTGGTTGCTTTGGGGATGCTTCACTTAAAACATTTGAAATATTTACTTGATCAATAGCTTCTAGCATTTAATTTGCTTTAAAGTGTTGAAGTCAAATCTTTGCTTTTGTTCTTGTCTTGTTAACTGCTTAATCCTTTAAGAATAAGTTTAAAGTATGAATGATCTGTGATTTTTAAAAATGTAGCATGAGATGTGGCACTTGTAAGGTAATTACTACCTTCTGTATTAACCTACAAATACCCACCAGAACAGTTAAAAACAAGTTGATTGATATCCATAACCGGAACAAAATCACAATGAAAGTAACAGAGGGCCTAAATGAAGATTTAGGCAAAGTACATTCTAAAGTATATTGCTGAAGGTTGGATCCTGCCTGAGGACTTGCAATGGATTAAGAAACAGCTAATTAAAGCCCACAGTACATTCATTAAGGTTATCCTGCACACTGGAGAGATTGAAAAGGATGTAAAAGAAATTAAGGAAACCTGCTGGTGGGATGATATTTGGAACTGCAGAACAAATTACAAATTCACCCATGGATAAGGATTGCCTCCTACATTGCTAGCATTGCAATGGTTTTCATTTGAATATATCAAATGTATATATTAATGGTTTAAATGTTGGAGAGTGAGAATGGAGAGAAAGTTGAATGCGGAACTGTTGTTAAAACAGGTGAAATAAAAAAGATCAAAATAGGTGAAATGTCAGAGAACAACGCATAAAAACTGATGAATTATAGAGGGAACAAGCAAGGTCAAACATTTACAGATAAGGCAAATGTTGAGGGAAATTATGCTTTCAGAGCAGTGTAAATAGTTTTAAATACTACCAGGCTAAGTTCACACGGGAGGGCTGGTCCCCCAACGCAATATTCCACCTTTCCACCAATTCCAATATTGGTGGCCAGTGAGGGGGGAGGGGGGGGGGTTCTGGAGCGCTAGAATGGGTGTTGTAGGCAGAAGGGACTGGGTTACAGAAGGCTAGTATGGATATTGTGGCCCAAATGGTTTCTTGGGCTGGCAGCTCAGTCACTCAGGCCTGGTGGGCTGGCAGATTAGTCACTCAGGGCTGGTGGGCTGGCGGATCAGTCACTCAGTGCTGGTGGGCTGACAGTTCACTCCTTGAAATTGAATTTCAGGCAGAGTGAAGGCCATCAAACTCAATTTCACAGCATTCCAGGCAGAGTGCAGGCCACCAAACTTTATTTCACAGCATTTCAGGCAGAGTGCAGGCCGCCAAACTCAATTTCACAGCACTTTGTGCAGAGTGCAGGCCACCAAACTCAATTTTACAGCATTTCATGTAGAGTGCAGGCCACCAAACTCAATTTCACAGCATTTCAGGTAAAGTGCAGGCTACCAAACTCAATTTCACAACATTTCAGGCAGAATGCATGCTACTAAACTCAATTTCACAGCATTTCAGGCAGAGTGCAGGCCACCAAACTCAATTTCACAGCCTTTCAGCCCGAGTGCGGGCCACCAAACTCAATTTCACAGCATTCCAGGCAGAGTGCAGGCCACCAAACTCAATTTCACAGCATTTCAGGCAGAGTACAGGCCACCAAACTCAATTTCACAGCCTTTCAGCCTGAGTGCGGGCCACCAAACATGTTGGTTCTGGGGGTGAGCCTGGCGACCGGTGAAGTGCCTTGTGAAGGTTAATGGTGCGTTGTTGGCTCCCTTTCATTTTGGGAGGGGGGTCCGTCAGGGGTGCCCCATGTCGGGTCAATTGTACTCGGTCTGTGTGGAGCCGTTCCTGTATCTTCTTCTTCGGAGGTTGACAGGCCTGGCCCTACCTGGCCCGGGGGTGGAGGTGGTTCTTTCGGCATATGCCGATGATGTACTCCTTATGTTCACTGATCCTGGTGACCTGCGGAGGATGCGTGATTGCCAGAAGATTTTCTCGGCTGCATCTTCTGCCAGGATTATTTGGAGAAAGTGCTCTGGACCTTTAGTGGGTCAGTGGCAGGTAGACTCCCTGCCAGAGGAGATGGCATTGTTTGCGTGGAGCACCACGCACCTCCTCTATCTGGGGGTTTACCTGAGTCCCACTGACGATGCTTGACCGGCAAACTGGCACGAGTTGCAGACAAACGTGGTTGCCCGGCTGGAGCGGTGGTCCGGCTTACTTGGAATTCTTTCTTTTCAGGGGAGGGTGTTGGTCATAAACCAGCTGGTGGCCTCCATGTTATGGTACCGGCTGGCTACTCTTGTCCCGCCTTCCATTTTTGTAAATGCTTTACAGAAGAAGCTGGTGGACTTCTTTTGGGGAAATAGGAAGCACTGGGTTTCCGCAGCGGTCCTGAGTCTCCCGTTAGAGGAGGGCGGCCAGTCCTTGGTATGCGTGCGTACCTAGGTGGCAGCTCTCCGTCTCAGGACTCTGCGGAGTTATATGTATATAGAGAACCCCCCCAGATGGCACACTTTGGCCACGTATTTTTACCGACGGGGTCGTTGTCTAAGGGGGGTCTCGCGGCTCCCGGTGGCGGGCATCAGTCGACCCACCTAAAGGGGCTTGCATGTTTTCTACCGGGATGTGCTAAGAATGAGGAATCTGGTTGTTTTCAGCCAGCGTATTGCTCCACGAGGTGAGGGGGATGTTGCGGCTGCGGGAGTGGCCAGTCATGGCGGGTGTCGAGGGGAGGCGTGCGCCTAGAGTGGTTCTGAATGAGCTTTTACCCGTTCCGCCAGGTCTGCTCATTGTGCCTCGTCTCCGGGATATTCCCGGGCACCGGCTCCACATAACCTGAGCCGCCTTTCTGAGATGACTAGCATGCCATTTCGTGACGCGAAGAGACGCTCACTGTATAGAATGTTCCTGCACATTCTGCACCTCCTTGCCTTCGTTTCCCGACCCGACACACCATGGCGGACGGTGTTACCATCTGAAGGTGGGGAAGGTCCCCAGTGGGGGTCCCTCTACAAGGGAGTTGTCCCCCTTTACATTGGGGACCTGGGGTGGAGAGTGTTGCACAGAGCGGTGGCATGTAATAAACTTTTGAATCGGTTCACGGGCTCGTCCGCTGCTTGTATTTTCTGTGGCGAGGAAGAGACCGTGTTCCACGCTTATATGGAGTGTGAGATGCTACTGCCCCTGTACCAATATCTGAAGGGGTTGTTCCTAAAGTTCTGGTTGCATTTTAGTCCTACGATTCTTGTGTTTGGACACAAGGCAGGGTGTGGGGAGAGCCGAGTGGGGGGGTGGGACTTACCTGTCGGTTTGCTCCTGGGCCTGGCCAAGATGGCCATTCGCGGGTCCAGGCAGCAGGCAGTCGATGGTCAGGCTAGAGTCTGCTGCCTGCCCCTCTATCGGGCCTACGTCCGTGCACGTGTGTCCCTGGAGAGGGAACACGCGGTGTCCACGGGGACTTTGGAGGTCTTCCGTGGGCGCTGGTCACCGCGAGCGGTTGAGAGTATTGTGAACAATGATTGTAATGTTGTACTATAATGACACTTGATATAATGTAATTTCGTTTTGTGTGTGACTTGATCTGTTGTATTATTTGATGTGTTGAATAAAGTCTTGGAATTGAAAAAAAAAGAGGGAGAAAGAGAGAGAGGGGTTGTGTCACTCTCTGGTCCGATGGCTGAGATGTTTTGAATAAGCCTTTCAATGTTTTTGTCGAAGGAAGAGGGACAGAGGCAGTGAGAGTTCAAAGTTTGACAACGTTGGACTCCTTAAACTTTCCTTTGGTAAAGGATTTCTACATTTAGTGAGAAATTCCTGCATTCTTCTGGAGCGCCGTGGGAGTGGCTGTGGCTGGCAGATTGCGAAGAGTACCTGGAGATGGGGGGGGGGGGGGGGGGGGGTAGGAAAGAGTGCAGTGTTTTTGTCATTTCTAACACTGGATCTCTGCCGCCATACCGTTTTCCCCAGAGCAAACTGCCTGGGCTTAATGAAAAGGTACTTTTCTCTTCCGGCAGTTTCCGGAACTCGGAAGGGCTTTGAAAAACCTCCCAAGAGCTGCTTTCGGCTGTGGAGTTGAGCGTGGGGATTTTCCTTACTCGGTTGGAGAGAACTGTTTCTGCTGCTTTTTTGGACTGTGACTGATTCTGAGATCGCTCTTAAGGACGACAGATGGCACAATGGGTTAAGTGTTCGGCTGGCAACCTGAAGGTGGCCGGTTCGAATCCTGCTTGGAGTGTGTACTGTCATTGTGTCCTTGGGCAAGACACTTCACCTACCTTTGCCTGGGACTAGAGACGGAAATTAGCCACTGATTGGCTACAATCTCGCATATTTACATGCAAATGTTCATTAATATGCACTGTCCCTATAAACAAATTATTATTTATTATTATTATTATTTATTATTAAGGTGAGACTGCTGGTGTCTCTGGTGCTGGTTTGTGCCACTGTCAAGATAGCGGGGGCTCAGTCTCGGGCTCGGAGTTACGCAGCTGTGGTTTCGGCTGTGGCTTCGGGGCCAATCGAGGATGTTGATTTGGGTGGTAGAAAATATGGGATATCGGTCCAAACCGGGTTCCTGTGGAACAGGGATGCAATAACGAAGGGCTTGCTTGACCTTTTCCAGAAGGATGTAATTGCCTCTGCCGACGTTGCAAGAGGGAAGTGTGAGATGATACCAAAGTCCCAGGAGGATGTGGCCTTAGCTGTGGAGAAGGGGATCACAGTGTGGGGGATCTTTGTACCGGTGGAACCGTGGTTGTCCTTCATGAAACCAGTTCTCCTGCTGGGATGTTCCCATGTTCATCCAAGATGCGCTGCTTCGTCCACACCAAGATTGGGGAGGTGTGGTTTAGGTTTATTAGACTTATGCACCCCTGGAGTGACCCGTTTGTCAAAGGGATCTTGAGTTTCAAGAGGCGGGTTTTCATTGTGGAAGTGGGGTCGGGCGCTGAGGGGAGCTTCGTTGTGGAGCATGAGGTTGATCCCTGCCGCGTGCGTTGGAGTAGGGGGAGGCACGGTGTCATGTGTGCAGAAACATTTCCGCAGGGATTGTCCCAATTGCCGGGCCGATGCTAGAAATCCTAAAACAGCGGCCCAGGAATGCATTTCTGGCTCATCCGAGGAGGCTTGTTATGCATTGGTGACCCAGGGCGGCACTGCTGACCCGGCTAGGGCTGCCAGTTCCACCTCGGTGACCCGGGGTGGCACTGCTGACCCTTCTGGGGTGGCCAGCTTGGGGCCTCGGGCTGTGCTTCCCCCCCCCCCCACCATGTCCTGAACCTGTGGTGGTGGTTGACGGCGGAATGGGTGATGCAGAAGAAGATAAAGTCAAAAAGAAGAATAAGCACCTCCAAGCAAGCCAATCGCAAGTGGATGGGCCCTTGCCTAGACCTGAGTCCACCCTAGGGGTGCCTGTTGGCCCCAGTGAGGTCCAGTACGCACGTGGTGTGGCTCAGCAAGGAGCTGAGGAAGTTCAGAAGGGGTCAGGGTAGGTTGAACATGGGGGTGGAAAAGAGGTAGTGAGTAGTGTGGAGGCGGAGGACCCTTCCTTTATGGAGGTCACCGTACTGCCGCATGCCAGCGGGACTAAAAGAAGGCGTGGGCCCGGAGAGAGAGAGCAATGTTGTGGGTCCAAAGTAAGGGAAACGCCTACTTTGAGACCTTCCACCCCTGATGAGGATGGTGGACATGAACTGGTGTCTTCAGGGTCGGAGGTTGGGCCTCTGTTTCAGGAACCTTCTGTGGGTGTTACCAGACCAGTCACTGGGGTTGACTCCACTGGAATTGTGTCCTCTGGGGCTGGTGGTTGTCCCCTTGTCTCAGGGGCCTTCCGAGGGTGTTATCTCACCGGTTATTGGGGTTGGCACCCTTTTTTTTTTTTCCCCATTCAAAATGCATTTATTCAGAACAAACAAAAATACAAAGTAGTAACACAATCACAGAATGCCTATATTGGCATTTTACTGTTATCATATTAAAATATTGACATTTTTATCAACAATACATTCGACCTCCCGCGTTGACCAGCGTTCACGGAAGGCCTCCAGAGTCCCCGTGGACACCGCGTGATCCCTCTCCAGGGGCAGGGTTGGCTCCCCTGGAAGTGTGTCCTCTGAATCGGAGGACGTCCCATCGTTTCAGAGGCCTTCCGAGGGTGTTATCACACCAGTTTTGGGAGTTGGCTCCCCTGGAAATGTGTCCCCTGGGATGGGGGATGAGCAGAGACAACCCGAATGGGGAGTCTCGGGAGTAAAGGTAGTTTTTTCAGTCTTTGCTACTTATTAGAACCACGAGAGTTGCTGTGTGGTACGCTGTGTGGTACCACTGGCTGAGGTAGTAGTTGAGACTCCAGAAACACCGGCTCTTTAAGTGGGCCTTAGTGAGGTTACTCCCCTGGTGGTGGACGGTAGAGACTCTCTGGGTGTTGCCAGTGGAGTGGGTACTCTGGATGCTGTTTCGGCTCGCGACCCTCATTCGGACTTAGTGTGCCCCTGCTGTAGCGAAGAAGTTGAGAGGTTTGATTGATTTCTTTGGTGATTGATTGGCGGAGGTCTTAGGGGGGTGGTTCCCTCATCGATCGCATATACATCTCCGGTGCGTATGTCTCCTGTGTCTCGGTGGCCTCAATGCGGCTGGTGCCATGCTCGGACCACTGTCTGGTGCGTGTGGACTTTAATCCAATGCGCACACGGGCTGGGTCAGCATACTGGCACTTTAATAACAGACTGCTGGAGGATCGGTGTTTCCGGGAGTCATTCAGTCGGTTTTGGGTGAAGTGGAGAGAGAGGCAGAGGAGCTTCCCTTCCCTTAGGCAGTGGTGGGATGTGGGAAATGCTTACATCCGTCTTTTTTGTCAGGAATACACGTGCAGGTCGACCGGAAGGCGGGACTCGGCGGTCGAGAGGCTCAAGAGGGAGTTACTCGACGCAGAGTCTCGCCTGGGTCAGATTGGTGAGGACTCCTGTGAGTGGGGAGAGTATCAGGAGAGGAAGGAAGCTTTGAGGAACCTGCTACTTGCGCGGTCCTGAGGCGCGTTTACGTGAGGTCGTGGGTCCAGATGCTGCACGAACTGGACCGTGCATCGCCTTTCCTTTTTTCTCTGGATAAAGGGCGGGGAGCCCGCAAACAGCACATTGAGCTGCTTGCGGATGATGGTGTAAATTGCTTGTTTCTAAGCTTCCCCCAGTCTAGTTTCAGTAAAAACACTGAATCAAGCACGAAGCAACTAAATGGTATTTTAATAAAATCACATTACAGTTCAAATACTTTACCTATCCCACCGTGTGTTCGATCCTCGTATCTGCCTGTTCAAGCCCTCTAGGTCTCGCTCTGACAGAGACACTCCAGAAGTTCATGCAGTCCCATGTGCTCTCCCAGAAGATCGACGCTAGACCTTGTGGTAGCGGACTTTTATATGTCCCGGGACCTCAAAGGGCAGAACCACATGGGGGTGATCTCTTAATAAACAAATTACAGATATCGATTAACCCCATACATAACAGACATTTCCCTAACCCAATAATACAGCAGCTCAATACATTGTATTCAAACTGGACTTTGTAAGGAAGCCAACTTGGAAACATTTACCCTGATCTGCCAGAAACCCAGACCAGGCTCGACACCTCATCCAATCAACACTCGGCAAAGTTAAACTCTGCAACATTATTTACAATTATTTACAAGGTGTATGTCTGGTTTGCAGCCATCCAATCCATTATATGTATTTTGCACCTAATTGACAGGGTTTGCAGATGTTCTTATGCTTTTCTTGCAAATTGTTTCTAGGCTCTAGACACACTGGCACCAATCCGCAGCTTGTCCCAGCTTTGCAGAGAGCAATTCCAAATTGACCAAATCTCCCAGCAGCCCTCAAGCTTTCACCACATTTTGAAGTCCTAGCCTCTCCAATTTAGCCACGATTAACTTTCCTTCCTTTTTAACATATTTGATAACCAAAATGGCTTAATAATCAGCTAACCAGATAAACATAAGTGTGCTTTACATTTTCCATCTATCAGCAACGCAAGATGATGATGTTTCTTCCCAGAATCTTGTCAAGCGTCCCGTGTTTTCATGGGGATAACTTCACAAGTTCTGTCTGAGGAGTCTTCACCTCCCGCGTTTTTGTGGGTGCAAATTCCCTCTGTCCGTGTTGCTGCCCAGTCTTCCATCACCTTCCACAGTCGAACCTAAAACCTAAGAAACTTGGGACAAAGCAAGTTATCATCATGCACTCATGCTCTCCCATACATCCACTATAGTTCTGCAATACTATCCCTATTCGAACCTATTATATTACCCTATTACTAGATCCCTATTTCTATTCTGTTCCCTAATATACTCTTTCTTATTCTAGGATCGACACTAATTAGCCTTCTTTATACTCACACGATGTTATAACATGTATATCTGATGACAGGTAATCATATAAATTTCAGCTGGTTTCAGTCCAGATTTCCCTACAGGCGTGAGTCTAATTTAAAGCAAACCATGATAAATGTTCCAATTCAAACAAATTCACTCAGCGTTCAATTTACTATTTCAAATTTCAGTGTCCTTCTCATTCCACAGCATTGTAGCCGATAGTACAATTCCATTCCAATTCCTGTGGAATTCCCAGCTGTTCAAATTTAAACAATCAATTTCCTTGGCTGTTAATTTTGTCCTAAATCCAATAAAGACTGCCAAATCCAGGGACAACTTCTTTCCACTTTGATAATAGAAGCCGCTTTACCATCAAGGGTTAAAAAATTCAAATCCATCGGGAAAATATGCATCGGCTCTGCTATTCTCAATATCTATTCAAGTTTCTCCCTACAATTTACTGAGTCTTTCCTCCAGTACCTCTTCTTATTTATGTATGCCTCCTCACTATGGTAACTCGTTACTATGTTGACTCACTACTATGTTGGTTCTTTACTCTATTGACTCTTTACTATGTTGCCTTCTTTCTCTGTCTAGAGGTTCTCGCTTTTACTCTATTGGCTTCGTTCTCTCTCTAAAGGTTCTCGCTGATACTAGTTCTTTTTATCTCTAAGTAACTCTTCTAGATGGTTAGTATTGATCTTTCGAGGGAAACTTATACATTTTTAGTCCACCTCCTCATTTTATACTACCACCTTACGTTTCCAGGGTATGTCTTAATTCCTGATATCCGGCTAGGGTCTGTCCCTTCCTTGATTGTAACTAAATAGTCCAGTCCTATCTTTGACTCCTCCTATGGGTGAGACAAGAGATGAATGCCATATTAATGGGGCTTTTTCACGGGGCGAGTTGACGCAAGATGTCACCAGAGTGAAGTGGTCGTGGTCCAGCACGAGTCTCGCACGATATAACGGGGGGTAGATAAAGAGTTCCCACGGTACTCGGCATTTCTGTTATTTGTGCGAGTGACTTGTCCGTCTCCCGAGCTTTCGCGTTAAATCTTGAATGAACATCGTGAACTACACGTGACACAAATGATGTAACTTTTTTTTTCACACACTATAAATATCCTCCCTTGGTTGAATTGGCTCATTTGGAGACATGTTTTACTGTGTATGTGGGAGACACAGATGGACTGAGCACAGTACCTCGGTCTTACTGTGTGTGGGAGAGGGGGAGAAAGAGACGTACACTCACAGAGGCAGAGTCTCTCAGCCTGTGTAAGAGGGAGGGAGAGAGAGAGAGAGGCACACACAAGGTGGATGTGAAATCTCACCTGCCTGTTTCCGTGACAGACACCCGCCGCCAGTAAATGAAGACACCCCCATCTGTCTCCCCCTCCTCTCCCTCGACTCCCCCACCTTTCCCTCCCAACTCCAGTCCCGTCCCGACCCCCTGGGAACTGAATAGAGCAACAATATAGATATAGAAACTGAAACAATATAGAAACTGAATAGAGCAACATGGCAAAAACATCTCTGACACGCTTTACCCCCTTTCTTTGAGATTTTCTGGGAGCCATCTCTGCAAGTGTTCCTGTTAAAAAGATTATCCAACAATGACAATTAGGTGGGACGTCATCAAAGGACACATGTTCCCTTGTCGATATTGAGACCACCTTTTTTACTCACCTTCTGTCCCCTCTGTCCAGCTTCCGGGTTTACCGTTTGCAGGAGTTCCCACGCGCTATATCTCTAAAATCTGAAGTTAGGTAATGTCTAAAGGAACTGCAGACGCTGGTTAATGCTGGTTAATACGCACAGAAGGACACAAAATGTTGGTGTAACTCAGCAGGTAAGTCAGATCTGGGAAGAAAAACATAAAAAGCTGGAGTAAGTCAGCGGGTCAGGCAGCATCTCTGGAGAAAAAGAATAGGTGGCGATTCGAATCGGAACCCTTCTTCAGACAGCCTAATCGGAATTGAGTCTGAAGATGTGTCTCGTCCCGAAACATCAGCTATTTTTCTCCAGAGATGCTGCTTGACTCGCTGAGTTACTCCAGCTTTTTGTGTCTGTCTTCAGTTTAAACCAGTATGTGCAGTTCACTCCTTACACGGGTCTCTGTACAACATTGATTGGTAGCGTTCCGGACCCTGCTTCGGAAAGGCATCGATCGCTAGTCGGCGAGGACTCCGACCTGTATCTCTCAAAGAAGTACATGTGAAAAATTTCTCACGGACCATAAAAATGCGTAACCTTTCAGTAAAGTCCCTTTTAAAGTCCCTTTTAAAGATTATAGTTATTTTCTTGAATCTCATTAACATAACTCATGAATAAGTTGATGTCCATATGTGGATGCAAATCTTTATTTTTATTTATTTTTTAAATTCAATCCCACAGAAGACAATTTTTACTCACCTTCTGTCCCCTCTGTCCAGCTTCCGGGTTCACCGTTCGCAGGAGTTCCCACGGTACCCGCAAGAGTTATTACGGATATCGCACTGGCCACTACGTCCATATAATGTTGCAATGCTCAACCACAAGTGTACAAGTCACTCTTGGAGAAATTCAAACTTTCTTGAATTTTCTCCCGAGTGACCAAGTTACACGATTACCTGCCGTTAGCGCTACGGTGGTCCACGGTGGTCCACGAATGCCGTACTGTTATCGCACGAGGTTCCCACGATGTTAAACTCTGGTTAACTCTTGCGTCAAGTCGCCCCGTGAAAAGGCCGCTTAACAGTCAATTATCTAACAATTTTAAGACTGTATCCCATAAGCCCTCTTTAAATTAATTTACTTATAACAAAATTTTGGCGCAAGGTGAGTATTTTGTCCCGAACCACAGATGTGCGGCTATTGAAATGTGCGGCTATTGGAATGTGCGGCTATTGAAATGTGCGGCTATTGAAATGTGCGGCTATTGAAATGTGCGGCTATTGAAATGTGCGGCTATTGAAATGTGTGGCTATTGAAATGTGCGGCTATTGACACTGTGTGGCTATTCTCGCTGGATACTCCTTGCTTCAATAGCCACACAGTGTCAATAGCCGCACATTTCAATAGCCACACATTTCAATAGCCGCACATTTCAATAGCCGCACATTTCAATAGCCGCACATTTCAATAGCCGCACAATTCAATAGCCACACATTTCAATAGCCACACATTTCAATAGCTACACATTTCAATAGCCACACATTTCAATAGCCACACATTTCAACAGCCACACATTAAAATAGCCACACATTTCAATTGCCACACATTTCAATAGCCACACATTTCAATAGCCACACATTGCGTGGCTATTGCAATGTGTGGCTATTGCAACTGTGGCTTTTGCAACTGTGGCTTTTGCTACTGTGGCTTTTGCAACTGTGTCTTTTGCAACTGTGGCAATTGCTGTGTAACTGTCTGTGTATGTGTCAGTGTGTGTGAGTGTGTGAGTGTGTGTGAGTGTGTTTTGAGTGTCTGGCTGTGTGTCTGTGTGTGTGAGTGTCTGGCTGTGTGTCTGTGTGCCTGTGTGTGTGTGAGTGTCGGTCTGTCTGTGAGTCTGTCTGTGTGTCTGTCTGTATGTTTGCCTGTGTCAGTGAGTGTGTTTACGTGAGTGTGGGTTTATGTGAGTGTGTGTGTCGGTCTGTGTGTGTGGCGGTCTGTGTGTGTGAGTGTCTGAGTGTGTGAGTGTCTGTGTGAGTGTGTGTGTGTGTCTTTGTGTTTGTGTGTATGTGTGTGTGAGTGTTTCTTTGTGTGTGTGTGTGTGTGTGTGTGTGTGTGTGTGTGTGTGTGTGTGTTCAAGATTTCAAGATTTCTAATTTATTTTGTCACATACACCTTTCGGTGTAGTGAAATTCTTTTTGCCATGCAGCACATAAAGAAAGAATACAACATAACAGTAGTAGATAGTTTCAGATAGATACATCAAAACATCCCCCCACAATGGTTCCCATTGTGGGGAAAGGCACAAAGTCCAGTCCCATCCCCATGTCCACCCATAGTCGGGCCTCCTTACTCGAAACGCGCAGCTCCGCCGCCGATGCCGAACCGGCACCCCTGCCGCCACCGCTGAGCTGGTGCCGCCGCCGCCGCTGAGCCGGTGCCGTCGCCGGTGTTGAGCCGGTGCCGTCGCCGGTGTTGAGCCGGTGCCGCCGCCGCTGAGCTGGTGCCGTCGCCGCTGAGCCGGTGCCGCCGCCGCCGCTGAGCCGGTGCCGCAGCCGCCGCTGAGCCGGTGCCGTCGCCGGTGTTGAGCCGGTGCCGCCGCCGCTGAGCCGGTGCCGCCGCTGCCGCTGAGCCGGTGCCGCCGCCGCCGCTGAGCCGGTGCCGCCGCCGCTGAGCCGCTGCTAAGCCGGTGCCGCCGCTGCTGCTGAGCCGGTGCCGTCGCCGCTGAGCCGGTGCTGAGCCGGTGCCGCCGCCGCTGCTGAGCCGGTGCCGCCGCCGCTGCTGAGCCGGTGCCGCCGCCGCCGCTGAGCCGGTGCTGAGCCGGTGCCGTGTGTGTGTGTGTGTGAGTGTATGTGTTTGTTTGTGTATGTCTGTGTGTGTGTCTATGTGTGGATCTATGTGTGTCTATGTGTGTCTATGTGTGAGTGTCTTTGTGTGTGAGTGTCTTTGTGTGTGTGTGTGTATGTGTGTGTGTCTGGCTGTGTGTGTGTGTCTGTGTGTGTGCGTGTCTGTGTTTGTGTGTGTGAGTGTGAGTGTCTGTGTGTGTGAGTGTCTGTGTGTGTGAGTGTCTGTGTGTGTGAGTGTATGTGTGTGCACTCTGCTTGAAATGATGGGAAATTGGATTTGCTGGCTTGCACTCTGCTGTGAGGCTGGACTTGCTGCCTTCAATCTGCTTGGAGTGCTGTGAGGTTGGACTTGCGGCCTGCACTTTGCTTGGTGTGCTGTGAAGTTGGACTTGCAGCCTGCACTCTGCTTCTAGTGCTGTGAGATTGGATTTGCAGGCCTGCACTGAATGATGATTTTTGAGGTAAATTCTCAGATTTTCTTTGTTAAAATTTGACCGCTCTATATTAAATCTCTCTATATTAAATTTGTCTTTTTTTTTATATCAACAGCAAAGAGTATTCAAGAGGCAGTGAGCAGCAGAACACAACAAGAGGCACAACAAGAAATAACAATGAATCTCATCTTTAACATTTAAATTGTTGATATATTTTAAGTCATTCACATTTTAAACTTTAATAAATCCTTTTTCCACTTGCCATGCCTGTGTGTTCTTCATCACAATGGGAACCCAATAGGCAAGAATGGCTGCACTGTCGAAGAGCCACTAAGAGTGCATGGGGAAGGGAGATGGACTGAATGCGTGGGGGGGGGGGGGCGGGGGTGGAGGGGAATGGCAAGGAGCAGAGTGGGGGGGGGGGGGGGGGGAGGAGGGGTGACTGAGTGAACTGCCACAACACCAGCTGTGAGTGACTGGACAGCCAGCCCACCAGCCATGAGTTTGTGAACTGCCAGCCCACCAGCTGTAAGTGACTGAAGTGCCAGCCCACCAGCCATGGCTTAGTGAACTGCTAGCCCACAAGCCATGAGTCACTGAACTGCAAGTCCAAGAATCCATTCAGTCCACAATATCCATACTAGCCATCTGAAAACCAATCCCTTCAGCGCACAACACCCATACTAGCGCTCCAGAGATCCACGCAAGGACAGACTTCCCTCCTTCATTGCTGTGATCTGTAAAAAAATATGAAAATGTCCAAAATTGATTGTCCACCCTCTCCCCCTTCTCTCTCACAGAGTCCATCACCTTTTTTCACAGAATTTCTGGCAGCTTCTCAGCTGTCAGCCCGCCAGGCCTGAGTTACTGAGCTGTCAGCCTGCCTGGCCTGAGTTACTGAGCTGCCAAACCTGAGTGACTGAGCTGCCAGCCCAAGAATCCAGTCGGCACACAATCTCCATACTAGCCCTCTGAAAACCAGTCCCTTCGGCCCACAACACCCATACTAGCAGTAAAGAAAGCCCCCCCCCCCTCCCCCCACTGGACAACAATATTGGAATTGGTGGAGAGGTGGAATATTACGCTGGGGGACCAGCCCTCCCATGTGATGCTGGGACTCAACAGGTCCCTCTTAGTCTAGTACTCTACAAAGGCAGCAGGTGACTTCTTCCTATCGAGGATTCTGTTTAGGACTGTTATTATTTCATGGGGCTTCCACAGCATATGGGTGTCTGTGGCACAGGGATTATTCATATTCACTGCGCTGGCTGAATCTGCTGTACCTATTCCTTCCCTTACTGGTAACTGCCTATGAGATACCTGTTCAATTTGTAAGCTTTTGGATACGTCAAAGTCTATCTCGGCATCTAAAATTACTGTCTCACCCTCAGATAAATCTTCCTGTTCGCTAGGGGATTCCTGATACTGCCCAAATAAATCATTCCTTTCTACTCGAGTAATCTGTCTAGGTTGTGGCTCACAGAAATACTCTGGTGGTTGCACTATATCTAACATACCGTTCTTTTCTTTAAACACCGGAGCTAACCTTTTTGTTCTACTCCGGGTGCCATGAGCCACTGGACGATCCATCAATGATGGTGTGGATAGGATCGAAGGATTTGGTACTTCGTATCTGCTGTTGGTAGAACCTGTTCAGATGTAGAATTTGCGGGAGTTGTTATAGATTCTGCAGACCTAAAATTTGTATTACGGACACGTCATACATGGTGCTAGTGAATCCTGAGGAACATGGTGGGAGCTGAGCAAGAGGAACATGGTGGGAGCTGCGAACTTCCACTGACGTTAACATTTGTCCACTCTTCTAAATACTCATCTCCTTCCCCCTCGAAGTCAGCACTAAACATCGGATTCCTAATCTTTAATTTTACGGAGACAAATTTTCTTCCAGGAGATCCACCTTTCCCTCATTCTGAATGTTTCCCTTCATCTCCACTCCTGGCCTTACCACTACCTGGAGGTCGATCTACTTTACCGTCTTTTAGTACTAATTCAAGTTTCGCGCTCGCTTTTTCCCAACTAGCCATTCTCTTAATCCCCTTATTCGCCTCCCGATCCTCAAAAATATTTTCTCCATAACCCTATTAATTATTTTGCACCTTAGTTATCACTATGCTGCCAAATTATCTTCTATGTATTTTAACCCTCTCACTGTTCTAATCCCCCCCCCTCCCCCCCGCGGCCATAGCTTATTTCCTAATTTCTTATTTAATGCTCCTGATAAATTTCTTAATTTCTCTGCCTTGTGAGAAAACTCATTACATATTAGTTGCAATGGGCTCTTTTCCTTTTCTGTTACATCTCTTTCTACATTATCCCCATGCTTCCGAACACCTGAAACAGAATTTTTGAATCCTTCCTTTTTATCCCTAAATTTACCAAGCTTGCTCCTAGACAATGGCTTATGGTTCAAAGTGATCGCAGCCTTACAACTTGTTACTCCTTTGCTCCACCAATCCTATTTTCTTATTCAAATTCGTTTTCTATCTCCCACAATTCCACACCATTTCAACCTTACAACTTTCTCAATCCACACTCACTCAAGAATCAGAGTACTTCAGGGAACAATCAAGCACATCCAAACACAATCAAACACACTCCCGCACTCATTTAATCCACAATCAAAACATCCTAAAATGATCATCAGACACGTATGTAACACCGTCCACAAGCAGGAGAACATGCTACCTATCACTATCAGGCACAATCACACTCCTAAATAAACCACAAACATTTGTTTATTATAAATCATGCACTCTAAGAAATCTTCCTCGTGGCGCAATCAATCAGCGGGATGACTCCTCCCCCGATGCAGCGATCGAAGGAGTACAACCCCTGATCGAACCACCCCATTCAGATTCTTACACTATGATCTTAAACAAATACAAATATTTAACTCAAACACACTCTTACTTCATGTTTCTAATCCGTAAACACTCGCACAAGCAGCAACACAAAAGAAGGTGCCCAAACTTAACATGATCTAAATCTTAACTTTTAATTCTTAATATACTCTGTTTATTTACATACATAAAATATTTACAAAATCCGGATCCTATGACAATACGAAAAACTAGATTTTTACAATTTACAAAATGATTTAAAGCACCAGCACACAGTTCATGAACATTCAATCTTGACGCCGAATCACGCTGTTATCACACAGTGAACCTCTTCCTCTGCTACCGAAGATTTTTCCCTTCCTGGTTTACTCTTTGCTGAGGGGTACGACTCCTTAAATGACTACTTTTCTTCCCGAATGTTACTATCTCTCCACTATGACTGGACTTCTATAGGGGGATCTCTATCCCTCTTAAGTTCAACAGAATTAGGGGTACCCTTCACTATTTGGATTACTTTTCATCAAGTAAATCAGGTTCCCCTCTCTCAGGTACTTTTCGCTATCAGGTACTAGTCAACAATCAACCAGAGTGTTACAATTCACTGTTGATCAGCCGCTATTCGGAATCTATCATGGACATACACCAACTCCGAAGTTCTATCTACAGAAATTCGAATTCCACCTTACTGGCAGAACTTCAATATGAAATTCAGTATTTGAAAATTTGGCTTTGCACATATAGGCTCAAACTCAAACTCTTAATTTTAGTGTGTATCTTTTCTACTATGCGGGCTCTTGAATCAAACAAAAATTGCCTGTTGAATTCTTGAATGGACTGGAGTATTCCGGCCAATCTATCCAAGCTCAGTACCTTTTCAAGGTTCTTCATCCGTCACTTCAGGGAGCGACTCAGATACCTTCACACTGACACCCCTCTCTACTGGGCACCGAGGATCCAGCGCATAGCTGCTTTGCGTTGTGAGTTATCGATGCCGATTTTCAGAGCGATCCTTTTCAATTCACACTCCCGGCAAAGATCCGATCGAAGGCGAGACCTGTATTTTAATACCCCACCAATTGGGATATCAAGTCTAACCCTGGGCCACCCCTCGCCCGATGAAGCGCGTTTGGCTCTCGTTAAAGCAGCTGCAGTCTGCCAACTACGACCAAAGTTTTGGGCCTCTAACTCAGGAAAGGGCCTCTAACCCAACCCGAGCAGGGCCCCTAACCCCACCCTGGTTTTATGGGCCTCCAACCCAAAGGCGTGCTAACCACTCCCCTGTGCTTGCTAGACTCTGTTCTAATGATCTCGATTAGATCCTTTCCCAAGCCCGCGAATGATCGATCCGCTCCGACTGACTAAGTGCCTAAGGGTGGTTTTACGGCTCCCAGTGGCAGGCATCAGTCTACCCACCTTACGGGGTTCGCCTAGTTTCTATCATGATGTGTTAAGAGTGAGGAATTTGGTTGTTTTCAGCCAGCGTGTTGTTCCACAGGGGGAGGGGGATGTTGTGGCTGCAGGGGTGGCCGGTCTCACCCTGTCATAGTGGGTGTCAAGGAGAGGCGTGCGCCTAGAGTGGTTCTAACTGAGCTCCGTCGGATTTGCTCATCGGGCCTAGGCTCCGGGATGTTTCTTGGGCGCCGGCTCCACACAACTTGAGGCACATTTCCGAGATGCCCAGCGTGCCGTTTCGTGTTGCGAAGAGCCGCATACTGTACAGAATGCTCCTGCACATTTTGCACCTCATGTCTTCCGTCCGGACATGCCTTGGCGGTCCGTGTTACCACCCGAAGTCAGGGGCGGTCCCCAGTGGGGGTCACTCTACAAGGAAGTTGTCCCCCTTTACATTGGGGACTTGGGTTGCAGAGTGTTGCACAGAGCGGTGGCGTGTAATAAACTTTTGAGTCGGTTCACGGGCTCGCCGACCACCTGTATTTTCTGCGGTGAGGAAGAGACCGTGTTCCACGCGTATATGGATTATGCAAGGTTGCTGCCCCTGTACCAATATCTGAAGGGGCTGCTCCTCATGTTTTGGTTGCATTTTAGTCCTACGATCCTGGTGTTTGGACACAAGGCAGGGAGTCGGGTGAGCGGATCGGGGGGGGGGGGGGGGGGGGTGGGACCTCCATGTCGGTTTGCTCCTGTGCCTGGCCAAGATGGCCATTCACGGGTCCAGGCTGTGGGCGGTCGATGGTCATGCCAGTCGGCTGCTTGCGTCCGTGCGTGCGTGTCCCTGGAGAGGGAACATGCGGTGTCCACGGGGAATCTGGAGGCCTTCCGTGAACGCTGGTCGCTGCGTGGGGTCGAGAGCATTGTAAATAATGACTGTACCATTGTACTATAATGTTTACTTGATGTACTGTAACCTTTGAATGTGTTTTGATATACTGTACTATGCATTTTGCTGAATAAAGTCCTTGGGAAAGAAAAAAAGAGAGAGAGAGAGAGAGAGTGAGAGAGAGAGATGTGCTGGAACCATGAAAACAAAGAATCACTGTGAAATAGTCCCTTGATTGACATCAGGTGAGAATGTAGCTGCAGATATTTTCATGGCTACATGGAGTGGTTGTGAGAAGATAAGGAGTGAGAATACGGCCATTGTGCAAAGGAACTGGATGATGAGAAGGGGAACATGAACAGGCAACAATTAACAACTCTCTAGCCTCATAAGGAAAGCAAATGCACTATGGAGGAGTGACAACTTGAAATGATTGACTTCAGAATTATAACAACCTTGGATTTAAAAAAAGGCTTCCATTGGAAAATTGAAGGAATAAATTGTATCAATAAAGGACAGTCCAAGACATCAGCAGCGACAACTTGGGAACAACCATCGCAAGAAGGAGGGACCTGAGTTCGAAGCTCAGAGAAGACTTCTCCCTACCAACAGAGTGTATCTGGTCAATTCATTCATACGGTTAGAGTTTTTGGTTTGACACGTTCGTTGGTACCATATAGAGATAATAGAGTCAACACTAGGCATCCTATTTGGCATGGACATCGTGGGCCGAAGGGCCTGTAACTCTACTGCACTGTTCTATGTTCTATGAATGGGATGTGGAAAGGTTCCACCTTCTATGATTTCAATCCTGCTTTCTCTGTTGCCAAAGCAGTATTGATGTCTCTGTTCTACTTGGCTTAGCTCCTACTGTCTCAGTTTCTGCTAATTATAATGATTTCTGGATTGCATGCAAGCATTAGGAGTAACCCAACATTGTAAATAGTAAGTACCAGTTCATTCAGTCGGCATCTCATAAAGTGAGTGTATTCTGCACAGAGCAAGGGCTGGAGGTTGTGCATTATATTTTGCTGCTAAAAGGAGTAAGTGGAATAATGAGTGAATTATTGGATTATTGAATATGTAGCTGGAAGTGTCTCCATGTGGAGATGTTTCCAATGGTGTGGAGTGAGGGCGAGATTGAATGCTGAAAATTAATGCTGATTGTTGGTAAGCCAATAGACAATAGACAACAGGTGCAGGAGTAGGCCATTTGGCCCTTCGAGCCAGCACCGCCATTTAATGTGATCATGGCTGATCATCCCTAATCAGTACCCAGTTCCTGCGTTCCCCCATATCCCCTGACTCTGCTATTTTTAAGAGCCCTATCTAGCTCTCTCTTGAAAGCATCCAGAGAATCTGCCTCCACCGCCCTCTGATGCAGAAAATTCCACAGACTCACCACTCTTTGTGAGAAGAAGTGTTTCCTCGTCTCCGTTCTAAATGGTTTACTCCTTATTCTTAAACTGTGGCCCCTGGTTCTGGACTCCCCCAACATCGGGAACATGTTTCCTGCCTCTAGTGTGTCCAGGCCCTTAACAATCTTATATGTTTCAATGAAATTCCCTCTCATCCTTCTAAACTCCACAGTGTACAAGCCCAGCTGCTCCATTCTCTCAGCATGTGACAGTCCCGCCATCTCGGGAATTAACCTTGTAAACCTACGCTGCACTCCCTCAATAGCAAGAATGCCCTTCCTCAAATTAGGGGACCAAAACTGCACACAATTATCCAGGTGTGGTCTCACTAGGGATCTGTCCAACTGCAGAAGGACCTCTTTGCTCCGATATTCGATTCCTCTTGTTATATAGGCCAACATGCCATTTGCTTTCTTCACTGCCTGCTGTACCTGCATGCTTACTTTCATAGACTGATGTACAAGGACTCCCAGATCCCATTGTATTTCCCCTTTTCCCAACTTGACACCAGTTAGATAGTAATCTGCCTTCCTGTTTTTGCTACCAAAGTGGATAACCTCAAATTTATCCGCATTAAACTTCATCTGCCATGCATCTGTCCACTCCCCCAACCTGTCCAAGTCACCCTGCATTCTCATAGCATCCTCCTCACAGTTCACACTGCCACCCAGCTTTGTGTCATCTGCAAATTTGCTAATTTTACTTTGAATCCCTTCATCCAAATCATTGATGTATATTGTAAATAGCTGCGGTCCCAGCATCGTGCCTTGCGGTACCCCACTAGTCACTGCCTGCCATTCTGAAAGGGACCCGTTAATCCCCACTCTCTGTTTGCTGTCCGCCAACCAATTTTCTATCCATGTCCCCCTGAGGGGCAACTTTTATACACATGGACCAAATATGGTATATGGACCAAACTACAAAAAAAAATAATTGAGGCAAGTACAACATTTCAAAGATATTTGGATAGGTTCATGGATAGTAAAGGTTTGGGGGGAAATAGGCTAGGTATGGGCAAATAAGATTTACTTTGATGTTTCTGACATTTAATCCATATACATCCAATACCCTGCCCCTGTTGACCTTGCTTACGTTTTCAAAAAACCTAGTCAAATGTATAAGATAATCTGCCAGGCATAAAGACGTGCTGATTATCCCTAAATAATTCCTGAACTTTCAAGTGCATGCCTATCATATTGCTCAGTCACCTCTAATAACTTACCTGCCGCTGATGTCAGGCTTACTAGTCTACAATTGCCAGGTTGTTCTTTGCTGCCATTCTTAAATAAAGGCCCAACATTAACACCCTCCAGTCTTCCGACACCTCACCCGTGGCTAATGATGCACGTATCTCTACCAGGGCTCCCGCAGTTTCTCCTCTAGCTTCCCAGTATGCTCCTGGATACACTTGATCATGCTCTGGAGATTTATCTAACTTCACATATTTTAAGGCATCCAGCATCTCTTTAACTGAAATGCCACCTATCCCCAAGACACCCCATTAACTTCCTCGAATTCCCTATCCTTTATCTCCTTCTCCACGATTCAAACAGAGAAATATTAATTGAGAACCTCATCCATCTCCTCCAGCTCTGCACTTAAATGTCCACTTCATTCATTGAGGGCGCCTGCTCTTTCCCCACTTAACTTTTTCTCAATACACTTAACATTTCTTTGGGTTCTCCTTAATTTTTAAATCTTCATAATGCCCCTTTTGCCTCCTCAACTATACAACTGCATTCCTTCTACTCTTCACGATCCCAGCTGCCTATACCTGGTCCATGCCTCCTTTTTTCTAACCAGAAGCTAAATACCTCTCGTCATCCAGACTAAATATCTCTCACACTCCTGCCAGCTTTGCCCTTCACACTACCAGGAACCTGCAAAGCCTTGAACGCTTGCTGACTCACTTTTAAAAACTCCCACTTGCCAGATGTGCCTTTGCTTGCAAATAACCTACTCCAATCAATTTTTGCAAGTTCGTCTAATATTGTCAAAATTTGCAGTGTCCAAATTTAGAACTTTAACTTGAGGATCAGTTCTTTCCTTTTCCACAACTACTTTAAAACTAACAGAACTATATTTGCTGGTCCCAAAGTGTGCCCTTCTCCCCCTTCCCCACCCCCTCATTGACACCTCAGTCATTAGTCCAACCCTATTGTCCTGGCATGGGTTTTCTCCTGGAGCTCCAGTTTCTTCCCACATTCTAAAGACGTACAGGTTTGTGGACTAATTAGCTTGGTTTAATTGTAAAATTGTCCCCAGTTTGTTAGTATGTAGCGATCACTGGTCGGCGAGGACTCGATGGGCCAAAAGGCCTGGTTCCATGCTATATCTCCAAACTAAAACTAAAATAAACTATTTCCCATGAGTAGGTCAGGCTTTGCCCTTTCCCTAGTAGCAACCTCTGTATTGCCAGAGGACATTTTATTGAATATACAGTACTTAATAAATGACATCTCATCTACAGGTACACGGTTGCCTGGAAGTGCTGTCACAAGGAGATAGGGTCATAAAGAAGGGTGTTGGTGCGTTGGCCTCCAACAATCAGGGTATTGAGTATAGAAGTTGAAACATTATGTTACAGTTGTACAAGATGTTGGTGAGGCTGCACTTGGACTAGTGTGTTCAGTTTTAGACATCCTGCTACAGGAAGGATGTCATTAAGCTGGAAAGAGTGCAGTGAAGATTTATGAGGATGTTGCCTAGGTGATCATCCCTTCATATTCTATCAGCTCCACCCATAGAACCTCACTTAACTGAGATGAAATCCTCAGCAATTTCATCTCGCACTACTGCTGTGATGTTCTCTGTAAACAAAATTTTAACTCCGCATTCTCTCTTTCCTCCATCTCTATCCTGCCTGTAGCATCTGTTCCATGGAACATTAAGTGGCCAGTCCTATCCCTCTCTTAGTCATGTTTTTTTAATGGCTACAAGAACTATGTGCTTATCTGTGTTAATTTGCCCTGCCTGTCAGGTCTCTTGCAAATAAATATATTTAATCCAATAGTCTTCTGTGTTCTCTGCCATGCTCCTACCTATCTTTTCTACTGAATGTTCTGTCTCAACTTCCAATCTCTCATCTGCCTCACTACTGCTTTAGATCCTGTTCTTCACCTATGCCAATCCATTTTAAATCCTACCTGGTAGTACTAGTAAATTTTCCCATTTGCTAATGTTGGAACTGTGGTATACTGAGCAAAACAAAAAGTTCTGGAGTAATTCAGCAGGTCAAGTAGCTTCTGTGGAGGACATAGATCGGCAACATTTCGAGTCGGGGCCTATCTTCAGACATGTATATTGAGCAGAGCTTAAGACTAGCGGTGCAGTTGGGATGTGATGCATGAGCAGACTTTGATCGTTTCCGAGAGATCACTGAACTTCGCGACAGTACCGCACAGAGGTTGCTGTGGCAACGTCTAGGCACTGACTACCGGGACTGGTATCTGGACTGCCCCTGGGGCCTCTACTGGCACAGGAGATTATTCTCCATTTAAACATCCTCTACCAAGTCCTGAGTGCTGTAGATGTACCCTGATCATTCAAGCTGAGCTGGATGATCAGCCATGATCATATTGAATGGCGGTGCAGGCTCGAAGAGCCGAATGGCCTATTCCTGCACCTATTTTCTATGTCTATATCTATGTTTTCAATCACACACTCCAGACATTGGCTCCATCTACACATCACAAAAACAGCCAACATAATCAAAGACGTCCCGCCCAGATCACTGCTTCCTCTCCCTGCTCCCATTGATCAGAAGTTACAAAATCTTGAAAGTCCGCACCACCAGACAGGAAAACCTTCTTCTCCTCTGTTATCAGGCTTCTGAATGGTCCTTCCATACACTATGGTATTGTTTGATTCACCTCTACGCCATTGTGGGCATTGGACATGGAACTGATGTTCCATCCAGTCTATGGAACTGATGTACTCCAATGCTGTGAACTATATTCTGCACTCACTATCATCCCCTTCATTCTACCTATTGTACCCTGACTGTAACTTGATTGCATTTATATATAATACTAGACTAAGTGGGACCCGTTGGGACCCATGTTCACATGGGAGGGCAGGTCCCCCAACGCAATATTCCACCTCTCCACCAATTCCAATATTGGTGGCTAGTGGGGGAGGGGCTTTCTGGAGCGCTAGTATGGATGTTGAGGGCTGAAGGGACTGGTTTCCAGAGGGCTAGTATGGACATTGTGGGCCAAATGGATTCTTGGGGAGGCAGCTCAGTCACTCAAGCCTGATGTGCTGGCAGCTCACTCATGGCTGGTGGGCTGGCAGTTTACTCATGGCTATTCCTTGAAATACCATTTCAAGCAGGGTGCAAGGCCACCAAATTCAAATGCAGTTTCATACCATTTCATGCAGGGTGCAAGGCCACCAAATTCAAATGCATTCATACCATTTAATGCTGGGTGCAAGGCCACCACATTCAAATGCAGTTTCATACCATTTCAAGCAGGTTGAAACCACCATAAAACCACACAAAACACCACATAAACACCACATCAACACCACACACAGTTCAGTAGACATTCAGTGTGTTCAGTTGATTCACAGCTCAGACAGAGTCGTGACCTCTCCCTCCCTAATCTTGCAGAAACTGAGCCACACCCACACTTCCGGGTTTTATAATCCCTCCCTCACTCCCACCGTGGCCTTCATGGCATGATTGACAGGAGAGAGATTCTCAACAATTTAAAAACACTAATAACACTTTTACTTTTCATTGATGGGAAGAATCCTCTGCAACTGATAAGCGGAGGGGGACTGAGTAAGATGGCCAACAATCACAGCCATAAGGTAGCGTTTTATCTAAAATCAATATAGGGTGCAAACAGGAAGTTGTCAAGTTTAGACTTATAATCATTTGCCATGTCAAAGCAACCACCACCAACCATTTGCTGTTCCTCACTTCAAAACAACCACCGCCAACCATTTACTGTGCCTCATTTCAAAGCAACCACATTTTCATTTTCAAACCACATTAAGGGCACTCAAGGTCAGTAAAACCATACTCACAGTTTAGTAGACATGTGTTCAGTGTTATTTACAGCTCAGACTGAGACATGACCCCCTCACTCCCCCATCTTTCAGAGACTGACTGAGGCACTCAACACTTCCGAGTTTTATAGTCCCTCCGGAAGGGGCGTGTCCTTCAGGAGAGAGAATCTCGATACTTTTAAAACACTAATAATTCTTTCATTTTTCATCGATGGGAAAATCCTCTTGTCCAGCGCAGCAGAGGGGGACTCTGAGTAAGATGGCCAAAAATCACAGTCATAAGTGACAGCGTTTTTTCTAAAATCAATATACAGAACAACAGGAAGTGGTCAAGATCAGATGTTTAGTAATAGAGATTATTTGATCTGATTGGATAGCACACAAAACAATTTACTCCTTGTAAATGGAGTAAATGAAGGGCGGCATGGTGGCACAGCATTAGAGATGCTACCTTACAGTGCCAGAGACCCGAGTTTGATCCTGACTATGGGGGCTGTCTGTAGGGAGTTTGTACGTTCTCCCTGTGACCTGCATGAGTTTTCTCCGGCAGCTCCGGTTTCCTCCCACACCCCAAAGATGTACATGTTTGTAGGTTAATTGGCTTGGTAAAATTATAAATTGTCCCTAGTGTATGTAGGATAGTGTTATGGTGTGGGGATCACTGGTCGGCGCAGACTCTGTGGGTCGAACGGCCTGTTTCTGCTCTGGATTTCTAAACTGAACTAAACTAAACAAAGGTTTTCTCTGTATCTCGGTACACGTTACAATAATAAACTTAAACCTAAACTTCAACCTTCTGTAACATTTCTGAGAATTCTTGGAGCTTGTCCTCAGCTATGATTCTTCATTCTTCACTGTTGCCACAGTCAGATTCATTTTCTGCCTGGTTACCCGCACCTGCACCAGACACAAAGGACCTCCCTTCATGAGTTGCATGCTGGAGCTACTAGTGCTCGCAATTTACACTGCTGGACGTTGCTATTGCATTCAGCCACTCCAGAAATCATCATAATTAGCTGGCAGCATATCAGCGGAATCAACGTGTGCAGGTTAATCACACAACATGATGCTCATGCAATTCCTCTAAGGCTTTCTAATGGAACCTCCTAAGCATTTAATATCCGTGAAGATGAACTGTCATGCTGGTGAGGATGGACACACAGTGGAAGTAGGAATAATCAGTCAGAAACTGCTGACACTTCTTCAGAGTTACTTTTGCTTATGCACGCTAAACCTCTGGTAGATTAAACCTACAAAAATATCATCAATGTGGAATTGTATTAAAATCATTTGAAAGGGAGAAAAAATTTGAAAAGGTCTCTGAGCAAATTCCCCAAAAAAAGTGCTGGAGTGACTCAGTAGGTCAGGCAGCATCCCTGGAGGACTGATTGTAGTAGGGGGGATAAAGCTGGAAGAGAGGTGGGGGCAAGATAAAACCTGGTAAGTGATAAATAGATACAGGTGGGGTTAGATGGTTGGTAGATGGTTCGACATTGGCCAGAAATAAAAAAGACTAGCCTGCGAGATGAGGCGATAAGGAGAGGAGAAGCATGAAATGTGAAGCCAGAGGAAGGAATACAGGTGGAAAGGGACTGGGGGAAGGGGTAAGGGAGCCATGGAAGCACATACATGTGGGACACAGGGAAGAGAGGGTGGGATAAACGGGGGGAGGGGCTTTCATACTAGGTTAGTTATCTAAAACTGAAGATTTGAAAGTTCATACTGTTGAGTTTAGTTTAGTTTAGTTTAGTTTAGAGATACAGTAAGGAAACAGGCCCTTCGTCGTACCGGGTCTGCGCCGACCAACGATAGCTTCACATTAACACTATCCTACACACACAACACACTAGGAACAATTTTTACATTTACCAAACCAATAAACTTACAAACCTGTACGTCTTTGGAGTGTGGGAGGAAACTGAAGATCTCGGAGAAAACCCACGCAGGTCACGTGGAGAATGGATAAACTCCGTACAGACAGCACCCGTAGTTGTGATCGAACCCGGGTCTCCGGTGCTGCATTTGCTGTAAGGCAGCAATTCTACTGCTGTGCCACCATGCCGCTGAGTTGTAAGATGACCAAGCGGAATATGATGTGACGTTCCTCCAGTTTTCGTGTGACCTCACTCTGTGTATTCAAGAGAGAGTTAGAAATAGCACTTACGGCTAACGAAATCAAGGGATATGGGGAAATAGCAGGAACGGGGTACTGATTTTGGATGATCAGCCTTGATCATATTGAATGGCTGAATGGCCTTCTCCTGCACCCAATTTTTAATGTTTCTATTACAATAAAGGAGGCCTAGGACAGAACGGTCAGTATGGGAATGGGAAGGAGGGTTAAACTTTCAGAAGCTCTTGTCACAAGATACTGCAGATGTTGGAAACTTGATCAAAACACAAAGTTCTGGAGGAACTCATCAGATCAGGAACCATCAATGGGGGGAATGGACAGGCAACATTTTGGGTCACGAACATTTCCCGACCCAAAATGTTTTCCGTTCATTTCCCTCCACAGATGCCGCCTGTCCCGTTGAGTTCTTCCAGCACTTTGTGTTTTGATTCAGAAGCTGGTGGTCCTGGACATAGCAAAAAAAGTGTTAGAATATGGATTTAAAAATGGAAATTAATGTTAACTGTGGATTATGATTGAATTACAGTAAATCTAAATCTTTAAGCTTTCTTTCCTCAAAGGAAAAAATTCATCCTCATTCTGCATCTAGATAATTACGACAATTGGATGATATCTTATTACTACTCTGTATTAACTATTAAGCATAATGGGTATACCGCCAATAATCAATGCAATGTACCCTAATTAGATCTGTAAAATGACTGTTTAAGTATGGCATTTACTCTCTAATCCTTGTCTACTTTTGGACCTAGTTTGGATATTATGCTGGATTTTTTTTTTGAAAATGTAACAGTAGGCAATATTTAGAATCCAAGTTATCTTTTAGTTTAGTATTCAGGTTGCATCTCTTCTATTTCAGGAGAGCTGGAGTTTCAGAGAGCTGCAAGTCATTTAGGGATGTTTCTGTTGTGCTTGCACACAATTTGTGCTTATCTCAAGGGGAACAACCTTGTTCAGTGGATGTCTTGAGGAATATGAACATTAAGATTGTATTGATTGCTCTTTTAGAATATAATGGCAGGCCAGTGATATAACATACAGGCAGTCATTGTTGTGACTACTCTGCCAAATAATTCTAAAACGGGTAATTCAATAAATATTATGTTTCAAAACATCAGTACCAATCCTGGCATAAACAGCAATCACCACACGATGCTGATCTCAGATGTAATAGCACCCATTCAGCTTTGAGTCTTATGCTTTGGTTTATAAGGGGCAACAGAATCCAATATATGTCTGCCACAAGTTTTTAATCAAAATAAATCACTGCAGGGCAATCTTTTATAGGCCATCATCTCCTTCCTATGCAAGGGGAACACACAAACATTGAGGGGCAGGAAAATATGTTTTACACTGTTCCACAGAAATTGTGTCTATCTCAATTCATATATATTCCATTCTCTCCCAAAACATGCAATCTTTACAGGAGCAATGGAAAAAAAAATCAGATATAATTTCTAAATGAGAAAAAATGTCACCAAAGCTTCAAGGTGATTGAAACTACTCTGTGAAATCAGTTTGCTCTCAATATATGGATGTTTTTAATTGAATTAATTGAAAGGTACAGCATGGAAAGATGCCCTTTGGCCCACTGAGTCCACGCTGACCATCGATCACCCGTTCATGTTAGTTCTATGTAATCCTACTTTCTCATCCACTCCCTACACACTAGGGGCAATTTACAGACGGAATTAAACCACAAACCTGCACGTCTTTGGGATATAGGAGGAGTAACCAGAGGAAACCCACATGATCACAGGGAGAGCGTGCAAACTCCATACTGACAACTCCCGAGGTCGGAATTGAACTCAGGTGTCTGGCACTATGAGGCAGCAGCTCTACCAGCTGCGGCACTGTGCTGCCCCTTTTGGGACATCGCAAAAGTGATGGCCTATTGTGAAAGATGGCTTCCCCAAACACTTGAAAGGACTCAGCGTGACGGCATAAAAAGCAATAGTTATTTTTGTTTTGCTCTTTGTTTAGATGTATTCACAACTCAAGGCCTCTGTGAAAAAAAGACATAAACCTAGCAATTTTCCCAACAGAAAACTAGAAGCTGGTGTGATGTTTCTCAAAGCTACAGCATAGGGCAACATTACAGCCATTTGTGTCATAAAACGCATCCTAGGGAGTAACCACCATGTGAGAGGGAAAATGGCAGGTGGTTAAGTTACATCATTAAATTTTGCTGGATACATTAAAGTCTTAAATCTTTCAAAAGCAGCCAATAGGCCTGGATATTGATCTGAGCTTTAAAAGGTAATTGAAATCAGCAAGGTGCCGTGTGCCGATCTCTGTGTATTTTAGTTTAGTTTATTTTAGTTTAGTTTAGTTTAGTTTAGTTTAGTTTAGTTTAGTTTAGTTTAGTTTAGTTTAGTTTAGTTTAGAGGAACAGCATGGAAACCGGCCCTTTGGCCCACCAAGTCCATGCTGCCCATTGATCACCTGTTCACACAATTTCTATGTCATCCCACCTTCTCATCCACTCCCTACACACTAGGGAGCTTTACTGAGGCCAATTAACCTATAAACCTGTACATCTTCGGGATGTGGGATGAAACCAGAGCACCCGGTGAAAACTCACAGGAAGAATGTGGAAATTCTACACAGCCAGCACCCAAGATCGGGATCGTACTAGGGTCTCTGGAGCTGTGAGTCAACAGTTGTACCAGCTATGCCACTGTGCCGCCGTATGCATTAAACATAAGATCAGCGGAGCAGTTTTTCCTAACTGATGGAGCAACTCGGTTTGATCATGGGCCGTGGGGCATTAGTCTACAGTTGGGCAGGGCCTCATGTGTTGGGCTAGGGAGTAGTGAAGCTTCAGTTGAGTGGGTTGGGAGTTTGATATTAGGGGCTGGAAAAGGGTAGTATCATGGACAAAGATTCACGATTGATTGTTGAAAAGTGGGTCGTTCTGCAATCAGATTCTGCTGGAAGGTGGCTGATGCTGACATTTTGCTGCACTTACACTATAAAATAACACTAGGGGGCAGCACAGTGGCACAGTTGGTAGATCTGCTGCCTCATCCATGTTCAATCCTGATCTCGGGTGCTGCCTGTGTGGTGTTTATACGTTCTCCCTGTGACTGTGTGGGTTTCCTCCAGTTGCTCTGGTTTCCTCCCATATCCCAGCAATATGCAAGTTTGTGAGTTATTTGACCTCGGCCTTAATGTGGTTGAGGAACTAGAACAGCATAGAACTAGTGTAAAATGGTGATCGATGGTGGGAATGGACTCGATGGGCCGAAGAGTCTGTTTCCATGCTGTATCGCTAAAAATAAATCTGTTCTGTTTTTAAGAACCCAATATCCAAGCATTTTCGTCAGGCAGAACACAACATGATGATCCCCACAATTAAAATGTGGATTGTGGAAATGTCAGAGACCCTATATCTAGAAAGAATTAGATTAGTCTTAATGGACAAACAAGAACCTTTTGATAAAATATGGGCTCCATTCATTAATTATCTGACGGGATAGATTGGCCCGGCACGAAAACCCAACTGAAACTTGAACTCAGGATTAGATGAAAAGTCATACTTTATAATCTACGAACCTATCTCCAATGACGTATTATAAGTAATCCATTCCACCTTTTTTGTTCTTTTTGATATTTGTAACTTTTCTCTCTCTTTCTCTCTTTTTCTATATATAAAAAAAACCCACTAGAAGTAGAAGTAATCGACAATTGAAAATTTTAATAATGTATGATTGATGTATATGAAAAGTTTTTTTACTATAATATGCAACTATACTTTATAATATGTCTACTTCTAATAAAAATATTAAAAAAATAAATTAAAAAAAGAACACAACATGATGAATTATTTCCCTTGCGTCTAGAATCAAAATATTCAAACCAGACCGCAGTTTTCAATTCTCTCTCGGTGGAAATATTCAGATTTTTGTAATAAAAATTAACACCCCTGTCAGCTTGTCTGCTCCACTCGTTTTATAGTCAACCAGGACATACTCCTAAACACTACATATAAAATCAACCGAAATATTACATTGCATTGCAGATAAAGATTCAGTAAAATCTATCACTTTGAAAGCATTCTTATTGAATTGCGAAAGAACTTCAGAATTTGATTTATAATTTCTTGGCTTTTAATAAACTGCATGGGTCCTCAATTATCGGAATTTATTTTATAATAACATTAGCAGATATTGCATAACCAATATTACCCAACAATATCTAAGAAATTCATGTGGGTTTGCAGACTAATTGGATTCTGTAAAATTGCCTCTAATGTGTAGGGAATGGATGTGATAACATATAACTTGTGTGAACAGGTGATCAATGGTTGGCATGGACCTGGTGGGCTGACGAGTCCTTCTCATCTCTAGAATCAAGATTTAAAATTTAAAAAAAGAAAAGGGTTTTCCTTTCGGTTAAATTTTTCAAGAACTATGTCCAGAAAAAAAAGGTTAATATTAACATAAGCATGTGACCTCTGTCACTCCTGGGTGTGCTCAATCATAGTTGCAGAGTTCTTTTAGCAGAGAAAGCATCATTGTGCTTCCCTTCTGCCTTTCTTGAAAGGCTGATGAAGCAAAAGGGCTGCTGCTGACAGCAGTAGATGTACTTTTAGTAACATCCACCTAACTAGTTCCTTCCCTGCTTTCATGGTTCTGAATGATTTAAAAAAAAACCTGGGAGGCTTTTGCAAACTCTACAACTATGATTGAGCACGCCCAGGAGTGACAGAGGTCACATGCTTATGTTAATATTAACCTTTTTTTCACCCAGTTTTATCCCACAAGGGAGGTCTTACCACCCACTACCTGCAACCTCCAGCAACCACCTTCAATTAGCATCGCAACCGGCTTCGACTAAAAAATTACCAATTTTTAAAACGGCAACCTATTTTTAGTCGAGGCCAGTTTTTAATTTTTTGAAATAATTGCCGGAACATAGAAGAAGCGGAAACCATTTTCGACCATTAGGGAGACTGACAAAAACCTCCGGGAACCTCACGGAAACCTTGGGTGGGGCACAAAGTCTCCAGAGGTTTCCTAAGTGGGATAGGGGCATTATGCCCCTGTCCCACTTAGGAAACCTGAACGGAAACCTCTGGAGACCTTGCACCCCACCCAAGGTTTTCATGAGGTTCCCGGAGGTTCCGGTCACTCTCCCTAATGTTGGAAAGTGGTTTCCGCGTAGTCGATGCTTCTTCTATGTTCCTGCGATTATTTCAAAAAAGACAAAACCGGCCACGACTAAAAATAGGTTGCTGTTTGGTCGAAGCCAGTGGAGTGGGGTTGCTATTTACTTACAGGCAGTCGAAGGCCATCTCCTTCGCTGATCGGCCATTTTGATTGGCTCATTGGAGGTTTCAGCAAAGATCCTGTCGAATCTTTGGTTTTCAGGACCTAGAAGATCCGCCGGAAGGTAAAATGCCCGCTAACTTTATTAAACTTCTTAAAACTGTCTCCACTCCTTCTCCCCCCCCCGTTTCTCTCCCCTTCTCCCCCCTTCTCTCCCCTTTTCTCCCCTTCTCTTCCCCTTCTCTCTCCCTTCCTCTCTTTCTCACTCCTTCTTTCCCCTTCTCTCCCTCCCTCCCGCGCTCTCTAAAGGACTTACCGTGCTCTGTGGCAGCCGTTTACCTTCCTCTTCATCGGGCACACAACGCTCCTCCGCTGTCCCTGGCCCCCACCTTCACGATGTGTTTGTGTGTGTGTGTGTGTGTGTGTGTGTGCGGTCGGTAGCAAAGATCTTTGATCAGTTGATGCAACTCGCACTTCGATCGAGGCTTTCCAGGCAAGTGACCAAAACCTCTGGTGACTCATGGAGAGTGACCGGAACCTCCAGGAACCTCACGGAAACCTTGGGTGGGGCGCAAGTTCTCCAGAGGTCTCCGTTCAGGTTTCCTAAGTGGGACAGGGGCATTAAAGTGCTTACAGCGCCGGAGACCCAGGTTTGATCCTGACTATGGTTTCTGTATGTACGGAGTTTGTACATCCTCCCCGTGACTGCATGGGTTTTCTCCAAGATCTTTACTTTCCTTCCACACTCCAAAGACATACAGGTATGTAGGTAAATTGCCTTGGTGTATGTGTAAATTGTCCCTAGTGTGTGTAGGATTGTGCGGGGATTGCTGGTCGGCGCAGACTCGGTGGGCCGAAGGGCCTGTTTCCATGTTGTATCTCTAAACTAAACTAAAATAAACCAATCCCTTCCGCCTGCATGTTAACAATATCCCTCCATTCCTGGATATCCATGTGCCTATCTAAAAACCTCTTAAATGCCTCTATCATATCTACTTGCACCAACAGTCCCAGCAGTACATACTAGACATTAAAAAAATTGCCCCGTGCATCTCTTTGGAACGTTCTGCCTGTCAACTTAAAGCTATGTCCTTGTCCTCTCCTCTTCAGCATTTCCACCCTGGGAATGAAGTTCTGATTGTCTACCCTATACATTCTTCTCATAACTTTATAAACTTCTATCAGTTCTTTGCTCACCCTCTGATGCTCCAGAAAAAAAAGCCAACTTTTTCCAACCTCCTTTCGCTGATGCCCTTTAATAGTAAGATTAAACGAGAACTTACCAGTTTGAAGTTTTATCTGTATTTTATGAGGAGTTACGATGAGGGATTACGTGAAGAACCCGCTCAGCACGCATGCGCGGCATACTTCAAAGCAGCGGTGTGGAATCACAGATAGACACAGTTATTGAAGTAAACATAGTAAAGACAAGGAGACATCAGTTTATCAGTTTGACCCATATTATTGAGGGTGGGAGCGGAGGGCACGTAATCCCTCATCGTAACTCCTCATAAAATACAGATCAAACTTCAAACTGGTAAGTTCTCGTTTAATCTTACTATTTTACTTCGGAGTCACGTGAGTGATTCCATGAAGACTTCAAAGCTCTGTGATTTCAAACCGTGTAACAGTTATTACTTCACGCACTGCCGAAGTCTTTGAGGGAGGAAGTGTGTTATCGTAATCAACCAATGAATCTGTTTGTAGAAAAACACAATGGTATTTTTTAACAATAACAACAAAGAAATTAAATTGCTCCCCTGGGCTTAAATTAAATATTTGCAGTCCGTAAAATCTTTCCTGCAAATAAAACAGGTTTTGCCTACGGCTTATTATAAAATTTCTGAACGGTCTTTCCCCCGACCATCCTGCTGTAGCCAGGATGTGGTCTATAGGCACGTCCATTCTTTTAGCCGTCGACGTGGATGCTGCCCTGGTGGAATATAATTTGTGCATGTTAGTGTTTATCCCAGCAGTTTTTAGCACCTGCTTGAGCCATCTCGTAATGGTTTGGCTTGTCACCCGACCATAAGGTTTTTTATGACTGACCCACAAGGCTTTTCATCTCCCTCGAATATTTTGGTTGTGTCTATGTACGATAGTAGGTGGATCATGGCACATAACCGTGGTTCTGGCGGGTAAGCCCGGAATTCCACGACTGGATTAGGTGTTCCTGGTTTGCTCTGTTTGATCAGTCCCTGGATAACGACAAATATCTGGTCTGGAGCTGTGAGCATGCTGTCCAGTCGCAATAGGTGTAGTGACTGGACCCTCTGTGCAGATACAAGTGCCATCAACATGAGTGTTTTGAGCATAGATTGTTCCAGGTTGAGGGATCTGGCTGGTGGCCATCCCCTGAGGTATGTCTGGACCACACTGACATCCCATGTATGGGTGTACCTTGGTCTAGGGGGTTAGAGTTATAAATACCCTTCATTAGTTTGACCACCAGCGGGTGGGACCCCATGGCCTGTTGTCCTGGAGCTGGTTTTAAATAGACAGGCAGGGCACTTCTAGCTGTGTTGATGGCTCTGTAGCTGAGTCCTTCATCGTGGTGAAGGTTCGCCAGGAATTCCAGTACACTGGTAACTGTAGCGGTTGAGTAGGTGGTCCCTGTATCCAAGCAGTACTTCTCCCATTTCTTGATGCTGGACAAGTGCTGTTTTTTAGTGGATGTTCGGAGGGATGCTGACATGGTGTCGACGGTTTGTTCTGATAATCCCAGTCCCAGAAGAGGTTTGTGCAGTATCTGCAACCCAGGAGTTTGATTTTTTTCCATGGCACGGGTGGCTTGTGCCCGACACTGGGTGTTAATAACTCTGGGTCACTGGGGAATACCATCGGAGTTTCAACAAACATGTCATGGAGTTTTGGGAACCATGGCTGCGTAGGTCAGTCGGGTACTATCAAAATACATGAAGCAGAGTCCATTTGTATTGTGCGTAGTCCCCAACTGATGAGGCAGAAGGGAGGAAATGCATAGAAGAAGAATTTCCCCAATCCAGCGCGAACGCATCTACCGCTGCTACCTCAGGGTCTGGTTCCCAAGCGACATACATAGGTACCTGGTGATTTAGCCTTGATGCAAATAAATTGATATCTGGCGTGCCATATTGCGTGATAACTTTTGCAAATTTTTTGGGGTTTAACATCCATTCGATGTTGTCATTAAATTTACGTGACCTGGTGTCTGCCACTGTATTTAGCTTACCTGGCAGGTAAGTTACTGATAGCCAAATATGTCTTTCGACACACCATTGCCAAATTGTGTTGACCAACTTGTCGCATGATACCGATTTTATGCCGCCCATATGGTTAATGTAGGCCACCACCGTAGTATTATCTATTTGTAACCGTACATGCAAGTGATGCATATTTGTGCATATGCTTTCAAACCATAAAAGTCACCCAACATCTGTAGATAATTAATGCCCAGTGTAAGTGGTAACGATGACTCTGGGTTAGTCCATCTACTACTTGTTAGTGATGATAATAGGTTGAAATTATGTCAAACGTTTTTTGCCCACCACTGTAGTTATGATATTGCTTCAGTGGGTAACTTCATGACACGATCATAATGACCTGTATGTCGTTTTGGT
The DNA here is from genome assembly GCF_010909765.2 of Amblyraja radiata. Classification (NCBI taxonomy): domain Eukaryota; kingdom Metazoa; phylum Chordata; class Chondrichthyes; order Rajiformes; family Rajidae; genus Amblyraja; species Amblyraja radiata. The sequence goes on along the minus strand of NC_045964.1, from coordinate 41,286,491 downwards.
GCCTGTACCTTTGCTCTTTGTAAGTTTTGACAGTGCAAAGGTCCGAATTGTGTAGCCGGCATGCGTGCTGAGCGGGTTCTGCATGGAATCATTCACGTGACTCTGAAGTAAAATCCAAACAACATCCTGGTTAACCTCTTTTGCACACACACACTCCAAATCCTCCACATCCATCCGATAATGGAGCAACCAGAACTATACATAATACGGTACCAAATGCAGCCTAACCAAAGTTTTATAACGATACAACATGAATTGTTTACTCAACATCCCAATCAATGAAGGCAAGCAAAGCGTAGCGTATGCCTTCTTTACCACTGCCTACTTGGTCACCATCTTACACTTCCACAGATAAATCTGTTATTTCTCCACCAATATCTGTAACCCACCGATAACCTGTTGCAGCTTCTTTGTCCACTAATCTGCCAATTTTTGTATTGTTTTCAAATTTACTGACCAACCCATCTACATTTATGTCCAAGTAATTTACATATATCACAAACAACAGAAGATCCAACTCTGATCCCTGTGGAACTCCCCTCGTCAGAACATCCAGCCAGAAGAATCCCCTTCCTCTTTTGTTTACTCCCTGTTCCCTTTGTGTAAGCCAGTTCTGAATCAAAACCACCAAGTCACCATGCTCACAGTGAGGTCTCCTCTACATCGGAGAAACCAAATTCATGTTTTGTAAAATAGAGCTGTTCAGTCTGATGGGAGATCATGAACTTCCTGAAACCTGTCGCTTTACTTCACAATCCCAATCCCACTCTGACACCTCTGATGTGGGAAGCAACATCTCTTATTTCTTCTCGGCATGTACCAGCCCTCAGGATTCAATACTGAATTCAACAATTTCATGTTATTAGCCTCTCCTACATGGGCAGAACCAGTCATAGATGTCGACACAGAAGTCTGAACTACTGGATACCTGTATTTCCAGCATTCTCTTTTATTTCAGACTTCCAGCAATTTTCTGCATCTCACTGTTCCACCGTGTTGTTTTGTGTCTTTTCTTGAAATGTCAGCACCGAAAGTAATCATGTTATCTGACCAAGCAAGATCTCAATTCTGTTTTTGATATTCCTTCTGTTTTCTCCAACTCTCTCCCTGTCTGTTCACTGATTCTGTTTAACCCACTGAGTATTTCTGTCATTTTCTGCTTTTGTTTGAGATCCTGAGGGAATGTGGAGAGCATGATTCCTCTGGTTAGAGATCTGGGTGTATACAATGGCAGAGCTGGTAGCTTGGCTGCCTCACAGTACCAGAGACCGGGTTCAATCCTGACCTCAGGTGCTTTCTGTGTGTAGTTTGCACTTTTTCCCTTTGACTACATGGGTGTCCTCCTGGTGCTCTGGTATCCTGCCACATCTCAAAGACATGGGGTTTAGAGGTCAATTGGCCTCTGTAAAATTGGATGGGTGAGAAAGTGGAATCACATAGAATTAATATGGGTGATTGATTGTCAGTGTGGACTCGGTGAGCCGAAGGGCCCAATTTCATACTGTATCTGTAAACTAAAAACTAAACTGAATTGTTCAAATATAATGATTGCCCATTGAAAGTAGAAATGAGGCTTCATTTTCCTTCAGGTGGTCTTAAGTTTATGGTACTTTCTTCCTTAAAGGATGCTAGAAGCAGTAGCTTAAAATATTCTGACAATTGGTGATCAAAGTGGTGAAAGGTTACTAGTGGTAGGTCAGACGGTGAAAGTGAAGTTTCAAACAATTGGCCATAGATGATGGAACAGGTTCGGGCATTGAATGTCCTGTTGATGTTCCTAATATGGATATCCCTGTATTCAGATTACATGTACTCAAGTCCTTAATAGTGCACCAAATTCCAAGATACAAAGCACCAGAGTACAAACCCAACAGATCTAGATGCCAGGGTACACAAAAATGCTGGAGAAACTCAGCGGGTGCAGCAGCATCTATGGAGCGAAGGAAATAGGCGACGTTTCGGGCCGAAACCCTTCTTCAGACTGATCTAGATGCCACCTTGTTCTTGCCTCCTAGATGGTGCAAAGTCAATTATACTCTCTCACAACTTGGAAACAAACTCGCAAAGTCAAGAGTAACATGGACATCGACACCCTGTGTATAAACATTTCTTGTTCATTTATTTTAATATTTCAAATTACAATTTACAGATTTAAATAAGGAGAATATTAAAATGTTAACTTGTACTTTCAACATTTAACATTTAAATGTTAAACAAGCCCTTTGACCCATCGGGTCCACGCCGACCATCAATCACCTGTTCACATTAGTTCTATGTTATCCCACTTTCACATTCACTCTCTACACAGTAGGGTCAATTTATAGAGGCCAATTAACCTACAAACCCACACGGCTTTGGGATGTGGGTGGAAACCGGAGCACCCAGAGGGAACCCATGTGGTCCCAGGATGAACATGTAAATTCTGCACAGACAGCATCTGAGGTCAGGATCTAAACCAGGTCTATGTGGTTGTGAGGCAGTAGCTTTACCAGTGTAAAGCTGTGCCACTGTGCCGCTCACAGGGTTAGTTAGTTTGCATTTTAATAACTAAACATTCTGAAATTAGCCATTTTTCACATACTATTATTTCCTCAGTGAATTCACAGAAGATCCTTTTGCACACATTTCTCTCTATTTTGACTTGAGGATTTACTGATTAAATGAAAGGCTTTTAAATAAGATCTCCGGCTGTATTCAATAGTCCGAAATGTCACTCACCACCACAACGGTAAATAAATGACTCCTCTTTGGTATAGAGCATGGAGGTTCTTCTAATTCTACCACAACCCTTGTTTGTTTCCTGGGCTTGGGAGGGAGTAGGGAATGGTGACTGATCGCAGTGGTGGCACCTCCTGAGGGATGCTTGCTGTTAAAGGAATCGTCCAAAAAAGCAAGTGACTTTAAAAGGGGCAGGGGGACTTTACAAAGGACAGAGCAGCCATCACAGGTTTCAGCAGAGATTAAGGTCTATAACAGTTCCTTTTCGGAGGCTGCAATGGAGGTCAGGGAAATATCAAATAGGCCTTTTATAGCAAGACCAGGCAGGTTGAGTTGAATAATTTTTATTGTCGAATATAAACGGAAATGAAATTCGGTAACACGTGTGCCTGACTAGCTAACACAAAAATAGCTCCTGTTGCTGGGAGGAGCGCTGATGACTGACTGGAAAGCCCGCGAACGAACCCTCCTGGTCACGTGATCGAGCCAACCAATGGCGAGGGTTCGAACTTCCCCAAACCACCACTAGGTGCTGCTACACTTTTGTGAATAAGGCTATTCTGAGTCTGGTGGTGCATGCTTTCAAGTTTCTCCATCTTCTGACCAATGGAAGCGGGGAGAAGAAGGACTGACCAGGGCTGGACTTTTTTGATTACGTTGGCTGCTTTCCCAAGGCAGTGTAAATTAAGTCATTGGTGGTGGTCTGGTTTGTTTGAAATGACTGGGCTACATCCACAACTCTGCAATGTCCTATGGTCTTGGGCAGAGCTGTTCTCAAATCTAGCTGGATGCTTTCTATCATGCATCTGTAGAAGTTTGTAAAAGTCATTGGGACATGCCAAATTTCATCAGTCTCCTGAGAAAGTAGAGGCATTGGTGTACGATCTTGGCCGTCACTTCAATGTGGTTGTTATACGACAGACCGTTGGTAATAATAATGTCAAAGAACTTGAAGCTCTCAACCATTTCCACTATGGCAGCATTAATACTGATGTTTCCAATGTCGTGGATTTTTTAAAGATGAATGAAGGAAGAATGAATGAATGAATGAATAAGCTTATTGGCCAAGTTGGTACCCATACAAGAACTTTGCCTTGGTGCTCCACTCGCAAGTAACAACACAACATACAGTAACAATTAAGAATGACACAAAACATTAATAATAAAACATTATAATTTAATCATGTGAATGAAATTGAATACCAGAGCAAAAGGAAGCTACAGACTTTCCGTTATTGAGTAAAGCTACTACTCGTGGAAAAAAACTGTTTTTATGGCTGGCTGTGGCGGCTTTGACAGTCCGGAGTCGCCTTCCAGAGGGAAGTGATTCAAAGAGTTTGCGGCCAGGGTGAGAGGGGTCAGAGATGATCTTACCCGTACGTTTCCTGTCTCTTACAAGATGCAAAGTAACTGCAGAGAGCATCACACCTAAATACTTTTTGCTATTCAGGGTGCCAACATATAGCTTCTTCCCCTTTTATCAGGACCATTATCAGGCTTCTGAATGGTCCTTCCATGTGCTAGAATACTGTGTGATTCCATTCTATCCCATTGTAGACATTGGACTTTCTCTGTGGAACTGGTGCACTACAATGCTGAGAATTATGTTCTGCACTCTGTAACCCCCCCTTTGTTCTACCTATTGTACTTGAGTTTGGCTTGAATGTATTGGATTGGATAGCATGCAAGACAAATTATTTTACTTTATCTTCAGGGGCGGTAAGGTGTTGTAGCGGTAGAGTTGCTGCCTTACAGCGCCAGAAACTCGGGTTCAATCCTGACCACTTGTGCAGGCTGTATGGAGTTTGTAAGTTCTCCCTGTGACCTGCGTGGGTTTTCGCTGGGATTTCCCGTTTCCTCCCACACTGTTAAGACGTACAGGTTTGTTGGTTAATTAGCTTGGTATAATTAGAAATTGTCCCTAGTGTGTGTAGGATAGTGTAAATGTATGGGAATTGCTGGTCGGCGTAGACTCGGTGAGCCAAAGGGCCTGTTTCCACCCTGTATCTCTAAACTAAATCTTTGTACACATAACAATAATATGCCTAAACCTAAACCTAACCCTGTATAGATGCTTAGATTAATTGCCTCTTTGGTGACCCCCTTGTCTGATGGCTTACAGTGGAGAGGCAAACATTTCTGCCAGCTAAATAACAAATAAAGTGCCATTAAACCATTGAACCAGCCACGCGGTCATTTGCCCATGAATTTCAAGGACTTCACTCTGCTGTTGGAGGTACAACAGAATCATCTCATGACTTTTTCCAACGCCTGACTTCAACAGAGGTGGAGCTAATTGGATCGTTATCCAGCTGCTACCAACACTTTTAGTAACATCAATATTATAATGTGGAGCTTCTGAATTCCAGCTGGGAGGGAGAATGCGGCAGAAATCCGATGTAGAAAAATAACATTTTGACTTGCGTCTGAAGAGGAAAATTTTAATGATGTGCGATGCCTTATTATTTTATTGCAGGCCACTTAAGCTGTTTGTATTTGTCCGATCTAAACATACTGAGGAGAGTGCATTTGCAGGAGTGAGAGGAGAAGCAGCTGATGCAGAGGGAACGAGACAGGTACATATATAGTGCTGTCGTTTGGGACATTCATTAAAATTCATAACTTGCCATGAAATCTAAGCACTGATATTTCCTGTCACTGAGATTATTCTCACTGCAAGACTGACATTTTCTTCACGCAGTAAAAAGAGCAGCACATCCATTGTATAAATGGCTTTGCATACACATCATTTGAATGGAGACAAAATTAAAGATAGAATTTATTCAATACATACATCATTTTGCAATAAGATGGCACTTTGAAAATAAAATATATATTTGAAAATAATCACCCAACAATGTGATGGTGTTGTGTTAGAATGGTATTATTCAAGGCAGTTTGGTTGGGCAAAGCAGTGGTACAACTTATAGAGCTGCTGCCTCACATCGCCAGAGACTCAGCTTCGAACTTAACCGAAGGTGCTGCATGTGTGGAGCTTGCACATTCTCTCTGTAATCGTGTTGGTTTCCTCCAGGTGCTCCGGTTTCCTCCTACATCCCAAAGACGTTTGTGGGTTAATTGGCCTCTGTAAATTGCCCCTAGTGTGCAGAAGGTGGACGAGAAAGTGGGATAGCATAGGACTAGTGTGATCAATGGTTGGTGCGGACTCAGTCGGATGACGGACTGTTTCCATACTCTCTTTCTAAAACTAAAATGCTAAACTAAATCCAGGAATGGTCTGTCGTTCTGCACTTTAAGAGCACTTTGACCAAAAAAGAATCCAAAGATTGAAGGACGCAACTCACAATCACCTTTGCAAGAGAGTTAGTGATGGGCAGTAAACATTGGCCCTGCCCGTGACACTCCTGTGAAAGAATTAAAATAAATCTTCCTTTATTGTTGTATTGTATTGTATTCAATTTATTGTCATTATCTCACATTAGAGACAACGAAATGAATTTTCCTTACAGTCAAGTATCATAAAAATAAATAATAAATAAATAAAACATGTTAAAATAAAAAAAAGCACAAACACAGAAGGCCACGAACCAACATAACCACAACACAATACAGTTAATTTACTTATTCTATTTATTAGTCATCAGTAGAATTTGCTGCCTCTCATTTGGGTTCAATTGTCATGCGTTCCACATTCCCTTCTGCTTTGTGAAGTGAAATAATGAAAGCTATTTAAGCCAAAGACAAAATCCTGACTGCTTGATTTTGAAATGACTGGCCAAGTCTAAGTTTCACAACATTTCTGCATATTTTCCCTCCCATTCCCAGTGGAATTGTACGGGATATATTTTTGTGAAATGCATCTCAACTAATTTCATAAATCAAGAAACATGAAAGGAAGCTAACTGGCAGATCATAAAAAGGACACAAATGCTACCTCTGCACCCCCCCTGTGCCATTCTTCAAAGGCTCCTGTTGTAGAAGTTACTAAATATTCATGAAACTAAATATGAAGAGGTTTTTTTTTGGTGCATGTTCCAAAATAGTCTGCTTCACAAAAGTGAGAATGCTTATTATTTCCCTGTGAAAATAAAACTTTTCAGTGAGATTAATTGTATCGGTAATTAGAACTTCACCGAAATTATAAAAGAAGACACTTTCATTTAAGGTCAGCAAACTTGCCTCAAGACCACAAGCAAGTTCTGTGCAATTCAGTACAGAATAGTTGGGAGACTCAGTCAAAAGGATATCTGTGAAGCAAGAGCTTTGTTCTTGAATGACAAAGTCTACACCACAAGTATAATGTAATTACGGGTAGAGAGTGCACTGACTGGTTGCGCCTGGTTTATAGGTTAATTAGCCTCTGTAAAATAATTGCCCTAAATGTGTAGTGAGTGGATGACCAAGTGGGATAACATAGAACTAGTATGAATGGGTGATCGATGGTTGGCGTGGACTTGGTGGGCTGAAACGAAACAAAACTAAACATGCTCTAAACAAAACTAATTGGCCTAGTTTGGTACACAGATGCCCAAGAACAAAGAAGATTACTGAAAGTGTGCACATTGCAGGTCCCCGCCATCGAAGGGATCTATATTGGTGGCAATGCCTCAAAAAGGCATCCAATATCACTTTTAAGATGGGGGGGGGGGGGGGGGGGGTGATTTGATAGGAACCCAAGGGGGAGTTTGTTTACACAAACGTTGGTAGGTGTATGGAATGAGCTACCAGAGGAGGGAGTTGTGGCCGATACTATCACAATGTTTCAGAATCATTTGGACTCGAAGGGATGGGTTATCCAAGAGGTAACATTATTAAACATCGTACCATCAAAATAATCATCAAAGTTGATTTTTAACGCAACCAGGTGCTGACAAATTTCAACGTCGAGTTCAGGAATATTGTCACTGCATTCGTTCACCTTCCGATCATCAAATTTGGGGAAAGTTGCGTGATTGCCGATCTGAACCCTCCGGCTTCACAGCTCCAATTTCGCCTGAAAGCCCCGCACTTTATCCCGTGCATCAATAACGGTAACACTCCTTCCTTGTGCTTGAACATTGAGCTGATTTAAATGAGAAAAAATATGTGTCAAGTAAGCTGATGCTCCAATAAATTTCTTAACGCAAAAGTGTTCACTCAAAGGGGATGTCCGTTCTTGAAGAGATGCCATAACTATGTTAACTGCTCAGGCGCTGGGCACGGAGGTGAAATACATTGTCACGGAGAAATGTAACAATGAAGGTTAGCTCAATGTGGAAACAACATTTCTACCTCTCAACTAAATAATATATTTTTTTGAATTATAATTTTAAAAAAAGCACAAATCCAGAATCAACAAATTTACCCCCTGGGTAGGAGAAATTTACTCCCTGGGTTAGGATTTACCCCACATTGGGAACCCTTGTATTTGGTAGGCACATGCATATCCATGTGCCTACCAAAATCCTCTTAAATGTCGCTATCGAATCTGCCTCCACCATCATCCCCAACAGTGCCATCTAGGCACCTACAACTCTCTATTTAAGGAAACCTGCCCCCCACCACCCACTTCGCTTTTAAACTTGCCCCCTTCTGGTAATCCTCTTTTGCACCCTCTCCAAAGCCTGCACATCCTACCTATAAAATGGCAACCAGAACTGCACAAAATATTTTAAAAATGTTGATTACCAAATCCTTATACAGCTGCAACATGACTTATACATTTTATACTTGACTGATGAGGACAAGCATGTTGTATGCCTCCTTTACCACCCTGTCTTTGCGTGTTGTCATTTTCTGGCAACTATGAACTTGCATCCAATGTACAACAATGCTCCTAACTGTTCTGCTATTTATTCTACAATTTTCCCTCGCATTTGACCTCCCAAAATGTATCACGTCACCTCCATATTTAACCCCACCTGCCATTTCCCTATCCGATCTACATCCTGCTGTATCCTTTGACAAACTTTCTCAATATACACAATGCCGCCAATTTTTGTGTCATCTGAAAACTTACGTCAGCTCATCTACGTACATCTTCATCCAAATCAATAATATATTAATACACATTCAAATTGCAAATAACTGAGAATGGAACCAATTATTTTTTTATTTTCATACTTCTAGGTTATTCTTTTTATTGATCTTTTCTAAATGCCTTGTTGAATGACAGTACATTAAAGAAACACAACACCCTTTTTAGTCTACACTACTAGGACAAATTTGCTCCATGTAGGCTTTAATTGTGATAGTGAATGTTGACAAGAAAAATAGTAATGATTTTATAATTTGTCAAAGGGGAACAGTCATAATTATTGAAAAAGCACAAGATCTGGTGAACCTTTAGTGCTTTGAAATGTGCGTAGAGAAAGGGGCATGAATCAATGATAAATGAGGAATAAGGTGATTTGTACCACAAATTATACTTAAGCCACATTGGGATGATAGAGCAGCTTATAAAATATCAAAGGCATATTCTGACGATTCATTGTAATTTTCCTTTTCTCTCCTGATTTTGAATCCATGTCAAATTCATGGGACAAAATGTCTCTTATCTCTGCTGTCTTTATGAGTTGCATTTTAATAATGTTGATACGTGGGTGTAGCTGACAAGATCAGCATTTATTGCCTAATCTTAAGCAATCTTGAGAAGAAGGTGTCAGACTTTTCCCGAATTATTATTGCCTGTGTTGAAATGATTCTGGTGTTAGTTTATTTTAATTTAGAGATACAGCATAGAAACAGCCCCTTCGGCTCTTCAAGTTCACGCTTAACACAAGTCACCTGTTCTTACTAGTTGTATGTTATGCCACTTTTGAATCGACTTTCTACACACTATATACATTTATAGAGGCCAATTAACATACAAGCACATACGTTTTGAGATGTGGGAGGAAACCAGGGCACCTGGAGGAAACCCACATGGTCACACAGAGAAAGTGTAAACTCCACACAGGCAGCACCAGAGGTCAGGATTGAACCTGGGCCTCTGGTGTTGTGAGGGAACAGCTCTATCTGCAGGACCTGTGTGCCTATTTACAGAGTTCCATAATTTTCAGTCAACAAGAAAGAAAGAAGAAATTGTGATTTAGAGTCATTGTCACAGAATTATTACAGCACAGTATTAAGTCATTCAGCCAGACGTATCCATGCCAACTAAGCTTCCCCATCTAAGCTAGTCTCATTTGCCCGCATTAGCTCATACCCAACTAACCCTTTTTTATCCATGTACCCGTCCAAGTGTCTTTTAAATGTTGTTACAGTACCTGCCTCCACTACCTCCTCCAGTAGCTCGTTCCATGTGTCCACCACCCTCTGGGTATAAAAGTTGCCCCCCGGGTTCCTATTAAACCTTGCCTTTCTCACTTTAAACCTACATCCTCTGAATCCCAATTCCCATACACTGGATAAAAGACTGTGAACATTCACCCTATCTATTCCCCTCATGATTGTATACTGCTGTAAGGTCACCCTCAGCCTCCTGCGCTCCAATGAATAGAATCCTAGCCTGCCCAAACATTCGCTATAGCTCACGCCCTCGAGTCCTCGCAACATCCTTGTATATCTTCTCTGTATTCTTCCCAGCTTAATGGCATTCTTCTTTTAGGGAACTTTCCAAAAGTGATGTTCCCATATCTCTGCTTCTCTTTCCTTTTGAATGATAAACTATTGGCTCTTGTAGATGCTGTTGAAGGGCCTTTACAATTTGGAGGCTCAAAAAAACTGCAGATGCTGGAATTTTGGGCAAAGAAATAACGTTCTGGAGGAACTCAGCGGGTCAGGCAGCATCTGTGGAGGGAATGGACAGTCAACGGTTTGTGTTGAGACCGGTTGTCTGGGCTGAAAATGTAGAGATCAAAGTAGCCAGTGTATAGAAGTGGGGGAGAGAGGAGCAAGGGTTAGCAAGTAATGGTCAGGTAGAGGTGAGGCAGAGTTGATTGGCAAATAACAGTCAGGTGAGGGGAGGGATGAATGGAGTGAGCAACAGAGACTGGAAGGTGGAGAACAAAAGGCTGCAGGTTCTGGAATTTGATAAGAAAGAAAGGTGAAGTATGGAAATGAATAAAGAGGGGTGGATGGGGGCAGCTGGGAACAGCAGAGGGAGAGGAGGAGCTAGGTGGAGGGAGGGAATGCATCCAAAGGAGGGAGAGTATGGGTAATGGTAGATGGGGCAGATGAGGTTAGGGTAAGGAAAGAGGGTGAAAGGTGGCTGGACGCTAAAGTGGAAGAATGGGTTGTGAGATCAAGGAAGGTAGGAGGAAAGAGAAATGAACATAGGGAGTGTGGGATAGTTCAAACTGAGGAATTCTATGTTCATATTGTTAGTTGTAGACTACCCAGACAGATGGTGCCTGACCCGTTGAGTTTTTCCAGAGCTTTTCACTGTACCTCAGTACACACTTAAAACTGAAACTTATTTTGTGAAACACATCTGGCCAGTCTGTAAGGGTGGCTTTGAAGTCCCGTAAACCTATGGCTTTACTTTACTCCAACACACTCCCACTCTGATCTCCCTGTCTCTGCTCTTCTGCAGATGGTTTTGTCAGTGAGACAGAAAGAAGGTGCATGGAACTTGATGCATTTGGGAGGAGATGCTTTTAGGGTGTTACAACAGAACAAAAGCAGCTTGTCACCACAGGTTCAAGATGCCCTGCAGAACTGAGCCAAAGCGTGTTTATGATCAGCACCTGTATAAACCCCAAAGAATTGATGGTGGGAGCAAATGGAGTTAATAACTGGCCATGGAGTACTAGTTGCTGACTGCAAACTCTGGGTCACATTCAGCCCATATTCAGACATTAGTACCCATTATAGATTATGCATGAAGAAAGGTCCTTTAAAGAAAGATCCTATCCTGAAACATCACCTCAACAAATGCTGTCTGTCCTGCTGAGTTCCTCCAGCACTGTGTGTTCTGCTCAAGATTCCAGCATCTGCATTTCCTCGTGTCTACAGAAGATGCTTTTTGTAGATTTATCTATCTTGAAGATATGCCATAGAATCTGCATCCAAAATTTAAAAGCTGTCAAAATTCTAGTAATGTAATTTGCCATTTCTTTTCAAATTAAGCTGTAGATGTAGTGGCCAATTGGCTTATTTTGCATGTCATTGATGATGGCATGTGCCTTTAAATCTTAGGCTGCCCGTTATATTATGGGTGGGATTTATGATGTATTTTTGGGGGTGTTTAGAGCTATGGACCTTGCACAGAAGCTTAGTTTTTTAGTTTAGTTTGGAGCAAGCACGGAGAAGGTTTACTCTTCGACCAGGTGAAGTGTAACGGAGACACGAGGAGTTTTCTAATCTTTAAAGCGATAAGCTGGAGTTCGATTAAGATTATAGTAACGAGTTGGAAGATGTTTGGATGTACCTTATTGTTTTTCATCAACAATAAATAATTTATTAATCAAAAGACTGTGTTTTGGAAGACTTATCTGTGAAGAATCTCTGAAGGCCTCTGATGGTGAGCTCGCATGCATACGGAGACATTCCCCTTAATAATGTTATCCATTTAGTGGCTAGAGGGACTAATCTCTTGAACGATATAAAAATCTGCCGCTACAGTAGAGTCATTGGTAGAGGTGCCATCGTAAAGTCATGTAGACACAAGGAACTGCAGATGCTAGTTTATAAAAAAAACAAAATGTTGGAGTAACTCAGTGGGTCAGGCAGCATGTCCGAAGAACATGGATAGATGACATTTCAGGTCAGGATCTTTCTTCTAACCCTAGGTGGCATTTTGGGTTAGGCCAATTCTTCAGACTGGACTGAATACAGTCTTGCTTATTAATCCAGTGGAATGTAACAAGCTGGACTCACTTCTTCTGTATTAAGTCGATCAAAGTTTACAAATGGTTTATCAGTCCACAATTTCAAGGAAGACTGAACACACAGAAAGACTATTAATGCAAAACAGAATATGAGTGTTGGCCGAAGAGAGACCCAAAAATCTGGAGTAACTCAGCGGGACAGGCAGCATATCTGGAAAGAAGGAATGGGTGACGTTTTGACCCCAAACGTCACCCATTCCTTCTCTCCAGAGTTGCTGCCTGTCCCGCTGAGTTACTCCAGCTTTTTGTGTCTATCTTCAGTTTAAACCAACATCTGCAGTTCCTTCTTACACATATGAGTTTTGGCCCCAGGTGATGGGCATGTCTGTTACATTGTACTGAAGTGATCAATGAGAATAAGTGGCTGGTAGCCACACTAATTGTGGATTGTAGCAACGATTTATAAAATAGAATTAACTCGCTTTCTGAAGGATTACTTTAATAAATCAAAGTCTTCTTTCCTGGTCCTCCTCCAACCAATCCAGTGAAGTGATATTGTCATTTCACTTAAACCTCCTCTTAAACACATTTGTAAAATTGAAAAAAGACACTAAGCACTGGAGTAATTCAGCAGTTCAAACAGCATCTCTGGAGTACATGCATAGGCAAAATTTCGGGTTGGATTCTTTCTTGAATTGAATGCGAAGACCGAAACTCATGTGCTGCATCTATTTTAAGACATAATGATAATTAGATGTTGTTTTAGGATTAATAAATATTTTGGTGTTATGCCTCCATTCTAAAAATTCCTCTCAAGGCTGTAATACAGAACATAGAACAGTACAGCACAGGAACAGGCCCTTCAGCCCACGTTATCTGTGCCAAACATGATGCCAAAATAAACTAATCTGTTTGCACATAATCCATATTCCTCCATTCCCTGCATATCCATATCATGCCTATCTTAAAACCTCTTAAATGCCACTATTGTGATTACCTCCACCATCACCCGCAGCAGCACATTTCAGGCACTCGCCATATTCTGTGTAAAAAAAGACTTGCACCGCTCATCTCCTTTAAACTTTGCCACTCTCCATTAAAATAGGTGGCACAGTAGCGCAGTGGTAGAGTTGCTGCCTTACAGTGTTTGCAACCCCAGAGACCCAGGTTCGATACTGACTACAGGTGCTGTCTATACGGAGCTTGTACGTTCTCCCCGTGACCGCGAAGGTTTTCTCCGAGATCATAGGTTTCGTCCCACACTCGAAAGACGTACAAGCTTGGCATAAGTGCAAATTGTCCCTAATGTGTGTAGGATAGTACTAATGTGCGGGGATCGCTAGTTCATGTGGACTCGGTGGGCGTAGGGCCTGTTTCCATGCTGTATCTCTAAACTAAACTAAACTATGCACTCTAGTCTTCCACCCTGGGAACAAGATTCTAACGGATCTATGCCTCTCACTTAGGGTGGCATAGGAGCACAGCAGGTAGAGCCGCTGCCTTCCTTTCATCTGGGGACTTTGTCCACTCTTCTGCCGATCTCACCCCTCACCTGAGTCCACCTATCCCTTGTCAGGCTTTGTCCCATCTCCCCCCACCACCAAGGAGGACGGTCCGGCTCAAAATGTCGCCTATCCATTCCCTACAGAGATGCTGCCTGAGCCGCTGAGTTAGATTTTGTGTCTGCAACAAAAGCTTTCCACTGTACCTCAACACACAATAATAAACAAATAGACTAAAAATAAACTTTCGAAGTAGGATTGGCAGGAACAACCAATGTGGAAACCATTTTCTTGGATCCTCAAGCCATTTAAATTCAAAGGTAGTATTGGAGTTCAATGACGAGGGTTTATTTATAGTCTGTTTGAGGATGTCTACAATGAAGAAATCTGAAGAAGAATCCTGACCTGGAAATTCATCTGTCTATTTCCCTCTACAGATACTGCCTGACCTGCTGAGTTTCCCCACCCAGACTTTATTGTTTATGATGTTATTGCCACTGTTAACATTCAGGATTTTTAGTTTGGTTTTAGATATACAGCATGGAAACAGGCCATTTGGCCCACTGAACCCATGCCAACCATCTGTTCACACTCATTCTACGATATCCCATTTTCACATCCACTCCCTACACACTTAAGCCAATTTAAAGAGGGCATTTAACCTACAATCCTGCATGTCCTTGGGATGTGAGAGGAAACCATGATCAGCCATGATCATATTGAATGGTGGTGCAGGCTCGAAGGGCCGAATAGCCTACTCCTGCATCTATTTTCTATGTTTCTATCTTTCTATGAAACCGAAGCACTTGGAGGAAACCTACGCATACACAGGGAAAAGGTACAAACTCCACACAGACAGCACCCGAGGTCAGGATTGAACCAGGGTCTCTGGCACTATGATGCAACAGCTCTATCAGCTGTGCCACAATGCCATTTTTAATTTTTGTGAGGATGTCTACAGGAAAGTATTAATCTCTCACAGAAAATGCAGACTATTGTTAAAAGCAGAATGAATGACATTGAGTACAGAGGTAGTTCATTCAGACTCTGCAGAACAGCATTCAACAGATAATCAAAGGAAATTCATTTGCTCCCACTCTAGTCAGACTTGGAACTTTCGTTACTGCTGATTCCCTGACTGATCGTAAATCTTCAGTGATTTCTTTCCTCCCACATCACAGCTTGTGTCACATTTGTAAGGCTGCAAATTTTCTCTCTTTATGGGCCCTTCTACCTCATTGCATAAATCTTCTCCAAAACCGGTTATCGGAATAACAAATCTCCATTTGTTTTGGAAGTAATTAGCAATTGATTGGTGTGTATTGTGGAAGACCCATAGGGACCAGATTACACCCTATAATGCGAAAAAAGAGAGAGTTAGATATTGCTTTCGGGGCTAACGGAATTAAGGGATAGGGGGAGAAAGCAGGAACGGGGTACTGATTTTGATTTATCAGCCATGATCCTGATTGATTGATTGATTGATAGAATTGATTGATAGAATTTATTGCCACACAACCAGGGTCGGTGGAATTTTGGGTTGTCAGCAGCGGTACAATAATAAAGAACACACAACCACAATAAAAATATAACACAAACATCCACCACAGCATTCATCACTGTGGTGGAAGGCACAGAACTTGGCCAGACCTCCTCCATTTCCCCCCGTGGTCGGGACCTCCACCCTCCGCAGCCATTGCTGCGGGCGTCCAGATGGTAAGGGACAAAGTCAAAGGCAAGGTAAGTCCAGGATCGGCTCTTCCCCACCGGAGACCGCGCTCCAGCGAAATGGAGCGCTTCCCTCCAGCGAGCCCCAGCGAGGGCTCACCCGCTCCACGCCGAGAGTCCACGCTGCGCCCGCCGCTGAAGCCCCGAGCCCGTCTCCGGGAAAGGCCGCGCCGATCCTTGCTGTTAGGCCACGGGGGAGGCGACCTGGAAAAAGTCACCTCTCCATGGAGGAGGCGACCAAAGCGGTTTCCCCCTTACCCCCCCACACCACCCCCCACACAAAACACACCGAGAAACATCAAAAACATACTTTAAAACATACTAAAAAAATAAAAAAAGTTGAAAAAAAACTAACGCGCTGCTGACAGGCTGCTGCCACTGCTATTGAATGATGGTGCTGGCTCGAAGGGCCGAATGGCCTACTATTTTCTATGTTTCTATGTCATTCAGAGACCCTGTCTGATCCAAGAAACAGCTTGCACCAAGCATTAATTTTACTTTAAAATGTTAGTTATTAAAAACCAATTATTCTTGTTTATGTAATTACCATTTTCCAGATATTACTTATCAAATCTCTTCTTTGCTGAAGAGATTCCCCAAATTCTCTCATGATCTGTTTATTATGTGTTTTCTAAACTTATCACGGAAGGCTTAGCTTTAATTATTAGACCGTGTCATTGAGTCATAGAATCATATAACATGGAAACAGTCCCATCAGCTCAACTCATCCAGGCTGACTATCTGAGTTAGTCCCATTTGCCTGTGTTTGGCCCAGATCACTCTAAACCCCTTCTATCCTTGTACGTCCAAATATCATATAAATGTTGCAATTTACCTACTTCAACTACTTTGTCCGGCAACTCGTTCCATATACCCACCACACTCTGTGTGAAAACCCTGCCTCTCAGTTTCCTATTAAATCTTGTCCCTCTCACTTCAACCTATATCCTCTAGTTCTTGATTCCCCTACCATGGGAAAATACTCAGTGCATTCACCCTATGTATTCCCCTTATGATTTTATGCACCTCCATGAGATCACCCCTCTGCCTCCTGCGCTTCTAGGAACGCAGGAGGCTGAGGTCTTAATAGGGCGCCCAATCACTCCCTACAGTTCAGACCCTTGAGTCCTGGCATCATCCTTATCTCTTCTCTGCACTCTTTACAGCTTAAAGAGTATTCTTATTTTCTGGGTATTACCCAGCATCTGCATATCTTTATTTCTTTACCTGCACTTTGTATGTTCCCCTTTCTCTACTTAATGTACTTGAGTTAGACATGATGTATAGCTATCTGATCTGAATGGATAGCATACAAAACAAAGCTTTTCATTGTAACTCGGTACACGTGACAATAATAAATATTAACCTAAACCTAAACTTAAAGCATTAGCTCAAATTCATGTCCGCCAATGATGTGTTCACATTTGTTCATTAATTAAAACAGGCATCAGTCCTACTAACTCCGACACTGAATTTTCCAACTTGTTGAATTGCTTCAATATTTCATTATTTTAGTTTCTGCCACCGCAAACTTGTTTTTGAACCCTCTGTCATTATCCATTTGTTCAGTGCTAGCTTTCGAATCACAGCAGGGATCATTACAAGCAATATTTTTCCACTACATGTCATCGCAAGACAAATTATTTTCAAACAATCAAATAACTACCTCAAGTAACAATATTGTCAGGTACTGATTATAATGCTGGGCAAATATATCAAATGACACCTGTAGCTGTCAAAATCAGTTGTCCAATATATAAATATGATTAAAGGCTTTGTCAGTCTGTTGTCTAATATCTGACTGAGAGTGTGCCACATTTAGCAGTCATAGAACAACAGCATAATGGTCATAAACTGGATTGTTTAAATCTAAATCTATGTTATCACCAAGATGTGTGTGGTTCCGTAAAGCTAATTGCAGAGAGTTGTGGATGTAGTCCAATCCAACACACAGACCAGACTCCCAGCATCAGTCTGGAGGAGGATCCGGACCCGAAACGTCACCCATTCATTTTCTCCAGAGATGCTGCATGACCTGTTGAGTTCCTCCAGCACTTTGTCTATCCCCACCACCGAGTCCGTCAATACTTCCAGAATACAGCCAACATAGTCAACGGTCATTTTCAACCTGGTTGTTCCCTCTTCTCTTCACTACTGTTGGGCGGAAGATACATAAGCTTGAAAGCACCTACTACCAGATTCAGAAACGGCTAATTCCCCTTTGTTATCAGACTATTGAACAGTCCTCCCATAAGCTAGAATACTATCCTGAACTTCCGACCCATCTCAATGCTGTAAGGCGATATTGTACCTTGTGATATATTTCCCTTTGCATTAGCCTGCAGCAGCCTGGGGCTTACATGGGTTTAGCTGGATTGGGAGGGGGGCGGAAGGGAGGGGGGGGGTGGAGCATGGGGGGGGGGGGGGGGGGAGGCATGGGGTGGGGTGGCTCCAACACATGCTTTGGACTTTGGACTTTTTCTGTGTTAATGGCGCCGTATGATGACTTGTGCATATGTAAGCTATGCAAAAAGAATTTCATTGTGCAGTACATATGTGACAATAAAGAACCATTGAACCTGTTGTACTTGTGCATGCTTGTCTGTATTCATGTATAGCATGACCTAGCTGGAGAGCATGCAAACTAAAAGCTGTTCACTGTTTCTCCGTTCATGATAATAATAAACCAATACCAAAGATAAACAAATCAGCACTGCAGTAAGGCGATGTCACAGTACTTCAACACCAGGATATCAGTGGATCCAACCACTATCTGATGCTTCACCTAGCACCCTTTCTCTGTCAAAGTTGGTAGATTCTAGCTCTGTGCAGAGATGATTTGGGAAAAGACATAAAGACTATGTAAACTGCGATGGTTTCAGCCCTCATGATTCATTGAACAGATCGCTGCCGAACACTGTGGAAATATTAAACAAAATCCTGAATACTGGGCATGATCAGGTCTTTACACATCTTAAAGGACATACAAGAAATTGCCTTTGGCTAGAAAGTGTATGGCTGTTTTTAATACATAAATCACACATAAAGAACATCAGCATATATTGAAGTGTTTGCTCCTATTTTGTAAAAAATAATAATCCGTTAGGGAATTTAACTGGAGAGACACAAGGAACTGCAGCTGCTGGAATCTTGGGCATGACACAAAGTGCTGGCAGCTCAGCAGGTCAGACATTATCTATGAAGAAAAAGAATGGGTGACATTTCAGGTCTGGACCCTCCAGACTGATGCTCGAAGCCTGGTCTGTGTGTTGGATTGGGTTACATCCACAACTCACTGCAATTGGCTTTACGGAACCACAAACATCTTGGTGCCAACATAGATTTTGATTCAAGCAGGGTGTTTCGGACCTTCTTGAGGTCCCGACCAATAATGTTGTTCATCCATTTCCACCACAAATGCTGCATGGCCTGCTTAGCTTCTCCACCACTTTGTGTTGTAGCTAGTACCTTCTAATCCAGGCACATGCCTCCACATGCCTCGACATTCTTCCTGTGATGGGGCAACCAGAACTGTCCACAAAACTGTGCAAATGCAGTCAAACCATAGTGTTATATTGCTGCATCATGACTGCCTGGCTCTTGTAGTGGATACTTTCAAATCCAGGCAGCAACCTTTAGCCACATTGACCAAATTGGGTTGCTAAAACATTCATTACATTTAGATATCCTTTCTTCGAGAAATCGTGTTTATTTTGCTTTAATTTCAAAGCATTGGACACCAGATTCTGTGTTCATTTACAGCAGCTGAGAAGGCAGTTTGCACTGTTAGAGATCTCTGCAATGACGAGATGGAGAAGCAGGGCCAAGAAGGCCTGATATCAAGAGGGAGAAAGGGATGGATTGGGGGTGGGGGGGTTGGTGGGGTGGAAAGAAGATGCAGGGAGAAAATTGCGGGGCTGGAGCAAAATTGGGTCAATGGTAGCATGGAACAATAAAGGGTTGTATAATTGTGAATTAATTTCTCCCCACCTGAATTAGAAGATATCATTAGAAGAAGCTGGACCACTTTGGACTGTTTGCACTGGAGTATCGGAGGCTGAAGGGAGACCTGAAAGGCATGTATAAAACTATGGGAGGCATTGATAGAGTAACAGACAGAATCTTTTTATCAGGATGGAGATGTCAAAGACATAGCTTTGAGGTGAGAGAGACAAAGTTTAAAGGAGATGTTTTGTAAAGGGCAGGTTTTATAGACAGAATGTGGTGAGCGCTTGGGTCCCAGTGCCATGGATGGTGGTGGTGGCAGAGAGTGGCATTTAACAGACTATTGATATGCTGGGAATGAAGTAATCTGGATCACATGCAGGTAGAAGAGATTAGTTTAGCTTGGCATCATGTTCAAAACAGACTTGTGGGCTGAAGGGCCCATTCCTGTGCTGTACTATCTATATCTAAAATACAGCCGGCATGAAACTCACCAAAAATGGTTGAAATCAGTGTCCTAAAAAGAGAATAGTAATAATGCAGCACCCAATAATATCATATCACAACAAAATACGAGCAGTGTGGCCCAAACAATATATATAGATACCCAATTAACTGGATTGCTCAAATGATACTTTGCAACAGTTTTCAAAGAGGTTAACACCAAATAAACATCACTGTGACAAACTTTATTTTAAAAAAAGCATTAAGTTTAATAAGAAGATTAAACAAGTGGATTTCAATCAATCGGATTGATATTATGCAAGAAAGGTCGCTGAACCTCAGGAAGGAATTTGTGAGACATCAGTCAAAAGGGATATGTAATAATGAGAATACTTCTCAAAAAATTGCAGGAGGGTAATGAGGAGGTAGTTGGCATACAGTGATGATTGTCCGATCCTGGGAGGATAATGTAATTATTTCTGAAATAATCACTCCCACATTTCCCTCATATATTGGTAATATTCAAAAATCACAGAGGCAAAGTCAGAGAGATAAGGTTAGGTTAAAATTATAAAACATACATCTTTGCATAATGCACTAATATAAAATATTCAGCATGCTGATAATCGGGTCAGCAGGTATTAAAAAAATTCACAAAAAGCAGTCTTGGCTCAGATGTCATGATATTGCTAATGATAATTATAGAGCCATTATTATCCAGTTTAAATTTGCATGCCTTGAATGCAGTTGGACAAGGTGCCAGAGATTAATGAAATTCATGTGCTTTAAAACCTTTAATATGATGTGAATTGAAGCCGCTTAAAAAAAATTGAATGATAAATGGCTTGGCACTTTGAAATATCCTTCATAATGACTGGCTTGTAATATTTAACAATGTAGTCGTTAGTGGAATATACTCCATCAGATTAGATCGCAGAATGGAGGCAAACATCACAGGTTAGCCATGAGTGTCATCAGACCAAACGCAAATGCAGAAGATTGAGTTATAAATATTTAATTAAAGTAAATTAAATTGTGATAAGGGAATAATTATATTAGCAATTGTCCATATTACCCTTAGAAATGATCTCGAAGGCCAAACATCCTGGATATAATCATGATGTGCATTTAATAAGTTCATAAGGTTATAAGTGATAGGAGAAGAATTAGGCCATTCGGCCCATCAAGTCTACTCCGTCATTCAATCAAGGCTGATCTATCTCTCCCTCCCAACCCCATTCTCCTGTGGTGCTCTATGCTCTAGCCAGCCACCACCCTCCGCTTGTTTCACCATTGAGTTTGTCTTCTTGAGCTGCATTTTGTCAGGAACCTCCCCTCGCGACCTCCCTGCCGTGAGTGACCCTGGCAGGAGCATAGCTCCAGACGGTTTAGATCTCAGGATCCTAGGCACGCGCAAGCTTCTCCATCACGACAAGATGAAGACACAATCAGTATCTTAACAATAACAGAATCAATGCTGCAATCAATGTGCTCAGTCAGCCCACTATCTATATTCCCTACTTGCCCTCCTTGCCCTCACTAAACTGGTGGTGATTTTCTGACCCAATCGCCCTGGCATTCCCATTCTTGGAGATCTCCGCAGCACCTGGACATCAGAACCACCGAGTCCATGCTGACCATTGATCACCCGTACACTAGCTCTATGTTATCCCACTTTTGCATCCTTCACACTACAAACAATTTACAGAAGCCAATTAATCTACAAACCTGCTGTCTTTGTAATGTGTAGGATGTCTCTGATGCAGGATAGACATATCATTATTATCGTATTTGCCCCTTTCAAAACTATTGACTATCTCTTCAGCATTTTACAGATGTATTCCTTTTCCATGAAATGACATGTGAAAAATAACAAATTTTGATATCAATACATCAGCATATTTTTAAATTTAGAAATTAACTTCTGTTTGCAGTTAATAGCTAATCATTGAGAAAGCAAATTAAGTTAAAAAGCAAGCCAAATGCATCAGATGGAAGACTATGATCAGATACTGTTAAAAATTATATCCATTCCTCCCATGTGAGCCATTAAAACATTGCTACCTCACCTGCTGCTAATAGTATTGCAGTAAGTTTCTCTCTAGATAGGTCACAGGTGATACGAGTTGACAGTTTCAGTTTAATTTTGTCCTCATGAGATTACATGTGTAATAGAAATCTGCTCTCAAATGCAATCTGACCTTGTAGGGCATTTGTAATTTCAGTTTCCAGGGAGTTGGATTAGATACAGTAGATGGAATGCACAACTTCTTGTTGAAGCTTTGTATCACGGTGACCTTTTGTACAGGCAGCACACTGGTCGAGCTGCTGCCTCGTGGTGCCAGAGATGTGGGTTCATTCCTGAATTTGGGTGCTGTCTGTGTGGAGTTTACACGTTCTCCCTGTGTGTGTGGGTTTTCTCTGGGTGTTCCGGATTCCTCCCATATCCAAAAGACGTGCAGGTTCGTGGGTTATTTGGCCTCTGTAAATTGCAGCTAGCATGTAGGGAATGGATGAACAAGTTTGATAACATAAAATTGTGTGAATGGACGATTGACGGTCAGCGCGTATACTCGGTGGAACAAAGGGCCCGTCTCTATGCTGTATTTCTAACCCAAACTAAACTAATGACACATGACATGTTATTTTCCATGTAATGCTCCCTGTTGAAAGGCTGTAGGATCATGACTTCAAACTTATTCAAATGATCTTGTGTAATGAAATACTCATTGTAGAATGCACTTCATTATCATATGCAAGGCGCTTAGATCTCAGGATCAGATTTATACTTTGTTGAGATAATTACCTTTCTTTCGACAATTTAATTAAAAAGAAAACATTTTTAACTCAATCTCCCCCATTTGCATTTGATCTAAGTACCACTGATTTCCCCAGTTCTGTCTGTGTCTGCTCTGAGATGTGATCCAAAGGAACAAATAGCATTAATGATACCATTGTTAAAAATCACAAGTCATTCATTATCATGGGATTTTAAAGGAACCAAACCAGATATTATTCAATTCTTTTTGAGCCAGCTCACTTTATATCTGAATTTTAAAGGTTAGAAATTTCATTAAATTAAAATTCATTGGCCAACTGCAACCAAGGCACGCAATTTCAAACGAGATTGGATGGACTTTTAATTACCAATAACAATAACCAGGACAGCTCTTCCAAATTTTTTTTAATACTTGCATGTTCTTTAGAATACTGATGATATTAATTATTTACTTTATCTCAAAATGGGACCTCTTTTATCATTTGAGTGTAATCACATATTGAACCTGCTTCCACAGTTTCTGATTATCGCTAAATGTTGTTTTTAGAATTTAGATGCGTATAATCCAAGCTCTTTCCAACTTCTTACATTTCACTCAATAATTTCTCCTTTATTGCGTGCTTCCTTGACTTCTTGCATCTCCAGAACGTGCAGCTTCACGCAGGCAATTTAATATTGGAAATTAATGGATTAATGTTTTTTACCCATAACGACAGTCAAGGGTGATGCAGAGACCCGAGTTTGATCCTGACCTCAGGTGTTGCCTGTGTGGAATTTGCACTTTCTTCCTGTGACTCCATGGGTTTCCTTTGGTGCTCCAGCTTCACATGGTGTGTGAACAGGTGAGTGTGAACAGGTGATCAATGGACAGTGCTGACTCTGTGTGCTGTAGGGACTGTTTCCATGCTGTATCTCTTCATTAAACTAAACACAATAATCCACCACTGTCCTCCTCACTGTCCATATTTCTCTCATCTACAAACTTTCTTACCATTCCGCTACCATTTCAGTGCATTCATTAAAATAGATGAAGAAATTATAAGGCAACAACTACTGAGCCCTGTCAAATCCCATAGGGTAGAAATATATCCATCAAACATTATCCTTTGTTTCTGATCACCAAGGTAAATTTGGATCAATTTTGATATTCTCCCTTGGAACTCATGGCCTTTTAGTTTACTAACCAGCTTGCCATGTCAAACCTTATTGAAAGCCTTACTGAAATATAGATGGATGTGATAAGGGTCCCTTATTGACCCTCCTTGTCATCTCCACAAACAATTGCATCACAATATGGGTCATGTGCAGGTAGTTAAGAGTTGGTCTTGGCATTATATTTGACACAGACATTGTGGGCTGAAGGGCCTGTTCCAATGCCATTCCTATGTTCTGCATTCTATGTTCTAAGTCAGATCCAACCTTCCCTAAGGAATGCTTCCATTTTCCCCATTATATTCTCCAATACTTTCATTTCATATCTCCTCATTGAATCCTCTTTTTGTTTTTACCATTTTCCATGTTTTCTTTGTTTTTTTTATTTTTCTGCATTATGCATGCCCCCTGAATAAGCCCATCTCTTCATTGTCATTTTTAACCTTCGCTCAGCCAATTTCTGAAACTGCAGTTGCTAGAAATATGAAATAGTCACAGAAAAAGGCTGGAAATTCTCAGCAAGTCAGGAAGCATCTGCAGAAAAATAAACAGATTTACTGTTACAGTCTGATGACCTTTCATCAAAATAGCAAACAATTTGGTTTTATCTCTCGGCTCTGGCTTTTTTCTCTGGATAAAGTTAATATCAGGTTGCCACATATACCAACATTCTGATTCTTCCAAATTTCTTTAAATCTAACACTCAAAACCAAAGGCTGGAAATGCTTATGAAAAGACAGAAGCATGAGTGAGGTAGAAGAACACAAAGTGTTGGTCTATATTAGTGGGTCAGGCAGCACAGTGACGCAGTGGTAGAGTTGCTGCTTTACAGTGCAGGAGATCTGGGTTCAATCTTGACCATGAATGCTGTCTGTATGGAGTTTGTATGCTCTCCCTGTGACCTTATGGGGTTTTTTCCAGGGCTCCGGTTTCCTCCCACAATCCAAAAATACGCGGGTTATTTGGCTTCTGTAAATTGCTGCTAGTGTGTAGGATGCAAAAATGGGTTAACTAGTGTATAGGTGATTGTTGGTTGGCATGGACTTAGTGGGTTGAAGGGCCTATTTCCATGCTGTGTATCTAAAGTAAATGAAAACTAAATCTATGGAGGACGTGGATAGGCTTGGGTTGGGACGCTTTATCAGACTTCTTTAGGATTCTTCTAGTATCCTCCAATTTACAGTGAATGTTATTAATGGAGGCCTTAAGTTAATATTTAAAGTCTGCAGAAGGATTCAGACCCAAGATACTGCCAATCCATTCCCTCCACAGATGCTACCTGACCCATTGTTCATCCAACACTTTGTATTTTTCTCAAGTTTCTAGCATCTGCAACATTCCTTGAGTCAGCAATAAATATTCATATTTTATGTTAATTTACAACTAATAAGCACATGCTAAAAATATTAATTGGGCAGCAATCTCCACAGTAGATACCAATGTCAGATGAACAATTTCTTCCAATTCCTAAACTTACTTAAATATTCATAAACCCTGATTTAGCTGGGTAACTTATCCTGGCAACAAAAGGGTTCCATTGGGATGATGGTGAGTGAGAGTTATAAGGAAAAAACAAAGAGCTGGAGTAACAATAGACAAAAGACAATAGGTGCAGGAGTAGGCCATTCAGCACTTCGAGCCAGCACCGCCATTCAATTTGATCATGGCAGATCATTCCCAATCAGTATCCCGTTCCTGCCTTCTCCCCATATCCCTTGACTCCGCTATCTTTAAGAGCCCTATCAAGTTCTCCCTTGAAAATATCCAGAGCCTGGCCTCCACCGGCAGAGAATTCCACAGACTCACAACTCTCTGAAAAAATGTTTCCACATCTCCGTTCTAAATGGCTTACCCCTTATACTTAAACAGTGGCCCCTGGTTCTGGACTCCCCCAACATCGGGAACATGTTTCCTGCCTTTAGTGTGTCCAAACCCTTAATAATCTTATATGTTTCAATAAGATCCCCTCTCATTCTTCTAAATTCCAGAGATACAAACCCAGCCGCTCCATTGTCTCAGCATACGACAGTCCCGCCATCGTGGGAATTAACCTTGTGAACCTACGCTGCACTCCCTAATAGAAAATTTGGAGACCAAAACTGCACACAATACTGCAGTTGTGGTCTCACTAGGATCCTATACAACTGCAGAAGGACCTCTGCTCCTATCTCAACTCATCTTGTTATGAAGGCCAACATGCCATTCACTTTCTTCACTGCCTGCTGTACCTGCATGCTTACTTTCATTGACTGATGAACAAGGACCCCCAGATCCCGTTGTACTTCCCCTTTTCCCAACTTGACACCATTTAGATAATAATCTGTCTTCCTGTTTTTGCTACCAAAGTGGATAACCTCACATTTATCCACATTAAACTGCGTCTGCCATGCATCTGCCCACTCACCCAACCTGTCCAAGTCACCCTGCATTCTCATAGCATCCTCATCACAGTTCACATTGCCACCCAGCTTTGTGTCATCTGCAAATTTGATAATGTTACTTTGAATCCCTTCATCTAAATCATTGATGTATATTGTAAATAGCTGCAGTCCCAGCACCGAGCCTTGCGGTACCCCACTAGTCACTGCCTACCATTCTGAAAGGGACCCGTTAATCCCTACTCTTTGTTTTCTGTCTGCCAACCAATTTTCTATCTAAGTCAGTGCACTACCCCCAATACCATGTGCCCTAACTTTGCCCACTAATTTCCTATGTGGGACCTTGTCAAATGCTTTCTGAAAGTCCAGGTACACTACATCCACTGGCTCTCCCTTGTCCATTTTCCTGGTTACATCCTCTAAAATTTCCAGAAGATTAGTCAAGCATGATTTCTCCTTTGTAACTCCATGCTGACTCGGACCGATCCTGTTACTGCTATCCAAATGTGCCGTTATTTCATCTTTTATGATTGACTCCAGCATCTTCCGACGTCAGGTTAAGTGGTTTATAATTCCCATTTTTCTCTCTCCTGCCTTTCTTGAAAAGTGGGATATCATTAGCTACCCTCCAATCCCCAGGAACTGATCCTGAATCTATAGAACATTGGAAAATTATCACCAATGTGTCCATGATTTCTAGAGCCACTTCCTTAAGTAGCCTGCAATGCAGACCATCAGGCTATGGGGATTTATCAGCCTTCAGCCCCATCAGTCTACCCTACCCCATTTCCTGCCTAATGTGGATTTCCTTCAGTTCCTCCGTCACCCCAGATCCTCTGGCCACTAGTACATCTGGAAGATTGTTTGTGTCCTCCTTAGTGAAGACGGATCCAAAGTACCTGTTCAACTCACCTGCCATTTCCTTGTTCCCCATAATAAATTCACCTTTTACTGTCTTCAAGGGTCCAATTTTGATCTTACCTAATTTTTTCCTCTTCACATACCTAAAGAAGTTTTTACTATCCTCCTTTATATTCTTGGCTAGCTTACTTTCGTACCTCATATTTTCTCCC
The DNA here is from genome assembly GCF_010909765.2 of Amblyraja radiata. Classification (NCBI taxonomy): domain Eukaryota; kingdom Metazoa; phylum Chordata; class Chondrichthyes; order Rajiformes; family Rajidae; genus Amblyraja; species Amblyraja radiata. The sequence continues at coordinate 41,259,059 of NC_045964.1, read as the reverse complement.
CGTATTGCCTTTTTAGTTATCTTCTGTTGCTCTTTACCCAATCCTCTTGCTCAGTGGGTCAGGCAGCATCTATGGAGGGAAGGGACAGGTGATGTTTTGGGTCAGGACCCTTCTTCAGGCTAATTGTAGTGGGGGGGAGGGAGACAGAAATGAGAGGTGGGGCAGGACATAACCTGGCAAGTGATAGGTGGACACGGATGAAGGGGGTTTGATTTGGCAGTGGGGTTGATTAAGTCACAGAGGCTAAAGGTGAAAAGGAGACAAAAGAGTGTCAGATAAGGAGTGAAGAGGAGGGGAGAAATGTAAAACCAGAGGGAAGGATAGAGATGAAATTGAAAGGTGAGTGAGTGTTTTCTTGAAATAGGCCACGTAACTTGGAACATATCATGTAGTGTAGCTGCCTCAATTCCCCTAGATTTCAGATGAAATTCTAAATTTATTCATAATTTTTCAGGATGTGTTTTTTTTCTGATTACATCCTGTATTAGGCATATTTTCTAGCTCCACTTCCATTTTTGTTTACTGATATATTGGTATTTTATTTTATTTACTTTGAGCCCTATTTTAGTTTCACTATATTTTGCTTTATTGTCAATTAGAAAGTATCTGATCTTTTTTTGTGCAGTTACTTCTGGTGTTCTGGCAAGCTTGTGGGGTAAAGTATGCTGCTCTAACACCAGGCCGCCTTCCCCCCCCCCCCCCCCCCCCCCCCCCCCCCCCCGGCAGCCTGTGCCCCCCACGGGTGGCCGACAATGCGGGCGGGCGTGTGGGCCCCTGTCTCGGCCTTGGTGACTGGGCCCCCTCGCTGGAACTCGGCTGCTCTCTGCTCATCACTCGCTGTTTGTCCTGTACATGGTGTCCTCACACTGTCTCCCCCTCCTCTCTCTCCCCTCGCTCTCTCCCCCCTCTCTCTTCCCTCTATTGCCCTCTTTCTCCATCTCTCTCTTCCTCCTAAGCCTCTGTATCTCTCCCTCCCTCTGCCCACCTGTGTACCCGTCTCTACATCCCCCCTCCCCCCTTCCGACATGCTTCAACCTTCCCCCCCAAGCTTGTCCGCGAGTCTCTTGACTACCATTCGCAGGTGGAGAGAGCTGGCCCCCTTCTCCGGATCTGGGGAGAGGGGGGGTGTATGTGAGCATAAAGATCGATCCGGGGCCAAGCCGCTCCCCACACCTGCCCCCCACACTCCTCCTGCTTGTCCCGAGGTGTTCCCGTTGCTCCGAAATCTTCCAGTATTTCAAATCAGTTTTTATTACTATAATTATTTTTATTTTTCCCTCTCCCATTTTTAAAAACATGCCGGGCGAACTTTGCAATGGAATTTTAAAGTTTTTATTTTTTAAACTCTCTAACACTACTGTCGGTGAGGTCGCGAAAAAACAAAACATAAATCGTGGGATAGTATTCTTTACCGCCCTTCGGCTTTACCGCCAGGGGAGGGGGGGGTCATAATCACAGCAGCTGCTATCAACGAAAGACTGTACCCCACTTCTCCCCGACCCGCCCCCCCCCCCCTTTGTACATACCCGCAGCCCCGACGTGTGGGGAAGAACTGCAGATGCTGGTTTAAATCACAAAATGCTGGAGTAACTCAGCGGATCAGGCAGCATCTGTGGAGAACATGGATAGGTGACGTTTCACAGAGTGCTGAAGTAACTCAGCGGGTCAGGCAGCATCTGTGGAGAACGTGGATAGGTGACGTTTCACGGAGTGCTGAAGTAACTCAGCGGGTCAGGCAGCATCTGTGGAGAACGTGGATAGGTGACGTTTCACAGAGTGCTGAAGTAACTCAGCGGGTCAGGCAGCATCTGTGGAGAACGTGGATAGGTGACGTTTCACAGAGTGCTGAAGTAACTCAGCGGGTCGGGCAGCGTCTCTGGAGAGAAGGAATGGGCGACGTTTCAGGTCGAGGCCCCTTCTCTCCAAAGATGCTGCCTCTCACCCGCTGAGTTACTCCAGCATTTTGAGTCGACCTCCACAGCTCCTACCCCAGGAGGATCAGTTGCCCTAGAGAGGGAGAGAGAGAGAGAGAGAGAGAGAGAGAGAGAGAAGGGAATGGGATCTGGAAAAAGTGGAGACAGCAGTGCTGTCAATAGACAACAGGTGCAGGAGTAGAGGCCATTCGTCGACTGTCGTTGTGTCCTTGGGCAAGACACTTCACCCACCTTTACCTGTGTGTGAATGTGTGTGAATGTGTGTGAGTGATTGGTGGTGGTCGGAGGGGCCGTAGGCGCAGATTGGCAGCCACGCTTCCATCAGTCTGCCCCAGGGCAGCTGTGGCTACAGAAGTAGCTTACCACCACCGAGTGTGACTGAGGAGTGAATGAATAATGCGATGTAAAGCGCCTTGAGTATTAGAAAGGCGCTATATAAATCCCATCCATTATTATTATTATTATTATTATTATTATTATTAAGGAGATAAACAAGCTGTAGTGTGAAGCTAGAGAGAACAGAGATGCCACGACATTTGAATAGATGGTTTAATGATCTGTTAGCACCTCCCACTCCAGTGATTTCCTTCTTCCTCCTCATTGTGGAGAGAATTTGGAAAGAGGAAACAAACATCATTCCAAAAGTAAGGTAAAGGTTTTATACAAAACACACAGTGCTGGAGGATCTTAATGGGTCAGGCAGTATTATTGGAGAGAGTGGAAAGGTAACATTTTGAGTCAGGACCTTTCTTCAGACTGATTGTGGTGGGGGAGGGGGGGGGGGAGAATCGTGGAAAAGAACGTGGGGCGGGTCAACGCCTGGCAAGTGATAGGTGGGTACAGGTGAGGGGGTATTGATTAGCAGATGGGTGGGCAAATGTGAGATGAAAAGAAGGCAAAGGGGTGTCAGATAAGGAGTAAAATTTAACTCCAGAGAGAGGGATATAGGTGTAAAGGGACAGGGGAGCAGTGTGGATAAATGAGGTAGGATAGCGGGTGAAATGGATTCACGCTCGGTGAGGAAAGAGAGAGGGAGTAGGGGATAATTTAATATTTCTACCTAAAACACAAAGTGCTGGAGTAACTCGGCGGGTTAGGCCACATCTCTGAAGGACCATCTAGATAGGTGAAGTTTCAGGTTGGGACCCTTCTTCAAATCCAAAACGTTGCCTATCCATGTCCTCCAATGATGCTGCCTGATCAACTGAGTTATTCCAGCACTTTGTGCTCTTTGCAAGATTCCAGCACCTGCAGTTCTTTGTGACTCATTGTTCATAAAGTGTTGTTGTAAACTACCCAAGTAGATTAGGAGGAGCTGTTTGAGGTAAGGGCATGTTAAAATATATGGCAAGATGTGATTAGTCATAAAGATGTCATAGAAAAGGGTTCATAATCGTCTGGAGATTATTGTACAAAGATTGCTTTTGATTGCTTTCACAATTTCAGGAGACAGTTCCATTTTTAGTACTGGCACAAAATGAATTGGAATCCGCTGACTGGCGCAGACAACAATTTCTGTGAGTGTGAAATAAAAGACTGAGACTGACTTAATGTTGGTTCCCAGAACCGGAACTTGGTGCTGATTACTATATCAACACTACACACACGCGAGGTGTTATGTTGCATGTTCACAGTGCTTCAGTAAAACTTGCAAAAGTGGATGTGGCAAACATCCAGGCCTGTGTCATAAAGTATAACGATATGGGGAAAAGATAATGAAAAAAATGCACGATTAAGATCAGAGTTGCCATGTTCATCATGGTTACTGACCTCCCCACCATCGGAGGGATCTGTAGGAGATTGCTAGCAGTTAAGTTTCTCCCACATTATTCCTGATAATTGTCGCCTCTCCATTCCTCCCCCCCCCCCCGATGCTGCCTGACCCATTAGGTTCTCCAGTGGAGAAGCGTCTGTTTGCTTGACAGACCCTGACAGTTAAACCATGAACAGAGCCCAGTGCTTTGCAAGCTCATCACTTCCTTCCATCTAGTCCAACCTCACAATGCATTGCCTCTGGAGGTATCATCAAGGATACTTGCCACCATGGTCTTTTATATCTCTTCTACCTTCTGGGAGATTGAAAGTTAGGACATCCAGATTTAAGAACAGCTGTTCTGAGTTCTCAAACAATACTCCTCATAAACATGTTGATAAGCCTGTTGAGAGAGTGCCACCTCCCATTTAATTGGGGCAGTACTGGGGTGATTGGTATAGATGGAAATAAAAAGATTTCCTTTCCCTTCCTTTCTTCCCCTGTCCCTTCCATCCACATTTCCCCCATCTGGCTTTACATTTCACCCCTTCTCTCCTTTCCTTATCCTACATTATTTTGTCTCCATTTCACCTCTAGCCTTTACTCCACCCATTCATAGTTTGCCTATTCTAAAATCTATATATTTTATTCAAATTAAATTTGAAAACCTCTGGAGATATGTGGGTGTATATATCATTATTTGCTAGCTGATTTGAAAGTAGGTTTGTAATTAAATATTAGATTAAAACCATATAGCCTTACATTTTCCACTGTGGAGATACCTTTAAAATAGTCACCTGACAATCATCTTCTCTTGCACCCCGCTTACCCTCTCTTTCTATCCTGTGCAATTCCATTTCTACCCACCTCCCACCCCACCCCTTCCCCACCCCCTTCCCATCATCCAGCTCCTTTCCTTCGACACTCATCACCTATCCCTGAGCCCGTCTCCTTCCCTCTTCCCTCCCCCCAATTCCCATCCACTCACATCCCCCTCTCCAGCTTTACATTTCACTCCTCCTCTTCTCTTATCTGATGCTTTATTGTCTCCGTTTCTCCTTCAGCCATTGTCACTTACTCCATACATCTGCCAATCAAGCCACCTCCACCTGTATCCACCTATCACTTGTCATAGTGTCATAAGTGATATGAGCAGAATTAGGCCATTCAGCCCATCAAGTCTACTCCACCATTCAACAAAGCTGATCTATCCCTCCTAACCCCATTCTCCTGCCTTCTCACCATAATCCCTGACACCCGCACTAATCAAGAATCTATCTATTTCTGCTTAAAAAATATCCAATGAGGGTTGTGAGGCATCACTTGTGAGCATTGTTGCCCCACTCCCCATATCTATTTTGCAGCTTTCTCTCCACTACAGTTTGAAGAAGGGTCCTGACCCAAAATATCACCTATGCATTCCGTCCACGGATGCTGCCTGATCTGCTGAGTTCTTCCAACACTTTGTGTTTTGGTCAGGTCTGACACTTTGAACTAAAGTCAGCATTACTTGCATTATTTTGGATAATGTTTCTAGTTATTTCTGGCTGCTGCGAATTAACTAATATACTGTGAAAGTTGGATGTGTCATCTACTGCACATCTACGGTTACACCTTACATGGAACACGATGAGTAGCGACTAGCATGGGATCCAGTAGTTTTTAGCAAACATCATACAAAATAATAGAGTTCACTGGCACTGTAGAAATAGGGGACAGAATTAGATTGAAATTTCTGAACCACTTAAATGATCACTTCAAGTACTTCCCTGCTTTCTGAACTACTTCATTTTTTCTGAAGTAATTTTGCTCTGTCTGCTGTTTAATGTTTCTTTCTCTTTGAGAAATGTCATGCTTATCCTCTTGACTGCAATATCTCAGCACTTTTTGCATATTCAGTTTCCCTCTGTTCATTCTGTATAAAGGGCAGTGCTTTTTCATCTATTCAATCTTTGTGCTGACTTATGTGGAGTTTCTAGTCATTGTCGACAGTTACTTTTGTCTGGTCGAGGAAACAGACAGTTGTGCCTCATTCATTCAGGTCCATTTTTGATTGATTGATTGAAAGACTCAGCATGCAAACAGGCCTATCAGCCCACAGAGTCTTTCCTCGTTCAAACTAGTTCCATGTTATCCCACTTTCGCAACCACTCCCTAAACATTATTGGCAATTTACAAAAGCCAATTAAGTTACAAACCCACATGGCTTTGGGATGAGGAAGGAAACCAAAGCGCCCGGAGGAAAACCATGCAGTCGCAGGTAGGTCATGTAAACTCCACACAAGGTCAGGATTGAACCAGGGTCTCTGGCACCGTGAGACAGCAGCTCTAGCAACTGCCCCACTATGCCTCCTTTTTATTGAGAAGTTACACACCATTCTCTTGTGGGCATGTATAAAATTGCAAACACCAAATGAAAACGCAAGTCAGGAAATATAACTGTGCTGACAAAAGCAAACGGCTGGTTTTAGAATGGATAAACTGTCAGATCTTTTCTTTGTAAAGTCATTCCCTGTTACTGCCAATGTTGTCACAGTGCTGAAGTCAGAGAGTGGGGATGGACATTTCTATCTGTCTCCGAGTGCCACTACTTTCAGGACACTTGCGTCCAAAAACTAGAAACATAACTTTGTGGAAAGAATTGTGCAGTCCTTCCCCATTCTCTATGGCAGCTGTTTCAATGGCCTTACCCTCAAAGCAGTTTTCTCCAGCATACTCACTATCTCTCTCTACATGATAGTGAAACTGTTCTTCCTGTTGGCATGAACTAATGTAAAATGATTTGCTGGCACAAATAGATCAACAGAAGTGCCCCAGATATTTCCTTGCAGTTGAAGGGCATGAAAGAAAATAATCAGTCTTCTTCCAAAATATTCTTGCATTATGAATGCAAGGATTTATGAATCCTTGCAGAGATTTTCTTACAATCCTAAAAATAAGCGGCACAGTGGCACAGCTGGCAGAGCTGCAGCTTCACATTGCCATAGATCCGGGTTCAATCCTGACCTCGGGTGTTGTCTGTGTGGAGTTTTCAGGTTTATTTTAGTTTAGTTTAAAGATACAATGTGGAAGCAGGTCCTTTGGCCCACCAAGTCCACGCTGATCAATAACACCCATACACCAGTTCTATTTTATCCCAATTTTGCACCCTACACACCAGGGCAATTTACAGAAGCTACAACCCAGCACATCCTTTGAATGTGGGAGGAAGCTGGAGCATTTGGAGAAAACACACGTGGCCACAGGGAGAAGGTGTAAATGCCGTACAGAGAGCACCACAGGTCTGAATCAAACCTGGGTCTCTGGCGCTGTAAGGCAGCAACTCTACCACTGCGTCACTGCGCCATTCTACCTGTGACAGCTTGGATCTCCCACATCCCAAAGATGCATGGGTGTGCAGTTTAATTAGTCTCTGAAAAATTGTACCGAATGTGTAGAGAGTGGATGAGGAACTGGGATGGCCTGGAGATCCATAACTATTTCCTCACTCATCGGCACTGTGCTCTTTGAAAGGCACTGCCTCCATCATAGGATCCAAATTAATGCCCAGGGTGCAATCTCTCCCACTCATGTGACATTAGATACAGAGCCAGTGTGAGGACCCTGGCTTGCTGATTGTTTTCTCTGAAGCTGCAGGGTTTAAGGGGAGACCTTAATGCACAGAGTCGCTTGCCCAGTGAATCGAGGAGCTGAGGACATAGGTTTAAGGTGAAAGGTAATAGGAATCTGTGAGGTAACTTTTTCACACAAAAGGTTGGTGGATGTATGGAACAAGCTGCCAGAGGAGGTAGTTGAGGCAGGGACGATCCCAAGCGCTAGCACGGTGTGTGGGCTGAGGGGACTGGTTTCCAGAGGGCTAGTATGGACAGTGTGTGCCGAATGGATTCTTGTGCTGGCAGCTCAGTCACGGAGACCACTCACACACACTCACTCACTCACATGCACACACACGCACTCACACACACGCACTCACACACTCGCACTCACACTCGCACTCACACACACTCACTCACACACACACGCGCGCGCACACACACACACACACACATACACTCACAAACACATACATACACACACATACACTCACAAGCACACGCACACGCACACAGACACACACTCACACTCACACTCACACACACACACTCACACACACACACTCACAAGCACAAACACACACACTCACTGACTCACACACCATTTATATATGGCAGTAAACTTTCTTGAATACTCACGCGGCTGAGCGCGGCATCTCCAATTTCGGGCTTCCACAGTCAGCGGCACTTCCACAATCAGCATGACCTCTGCTTACCGGAAATTGCACAATCAGCGTGATCTCTGCACTCACCGGAAATTACGCAATCAGCGCGACCTGTCCACTAAACGGAACGTTGATTCAAACACACTCAGACCTACTAAAGCATTTATTCCTTCCAAACACAGTCGGACCTAATAAAGCATTGCAGTTTCAAGCACAGGCAGGGCAGCAGGCCAATCAATTCATGGCATTGTCATTAAGGGCTAACAAATAATTTATTGCAAGTACATTGCAGACTCAAAGTTCAGTTGATACTCAGAATGAGAGTCGTGGCCTCTCCCTTGCGATCTTGCAGGGTGACTGAGTCACGTCCAGGCATCCAGGGTTTTATAGTCCTGCCCCACCCCCCACCCTCCCGGAAGGGGCATTACCTTCATTGCGGTGATTGACAGGCGAGAGGATCTCAAAGTTTTTTTTCATCGATGGGAAAAATCCTCGGGGCCTGCTCAGCGGAGGGGGACTGTGAGTAAGATGGCTATCAAATCATAGTGATATATGGTAGCATTTTTTCTAAAATCAATATACAGCGCAGACAGGAAGTGGTCAAGATGAGACTTTTAATTATATAGATGTGCAAGACAAATGTTTGTTCACAGAGTGGTGGGTACCTGGATCGTGCTGCCAGGGGCGGTGATAGGGGCAGATACGATGGCGGCATTTAAGGGACTTTTGTTGGGGCACATGGATATGCACGGAATGGAGGGATATGGATCATGTGCAGTCAGAGGTGATGAGTTTAACTTGGCATCATGTTGGACTCCGACATTGTGGGCTGAAGGGCCTGCTCCTGTGCCGTACAGTACAGTAACATTGTGGGCTGAAGGGCCTGCTCCTGTGTCGTACAGTTCTATGTTCTTTGATGCATCTCTAAAAAGTTAAACCCTAAACTATAGCATTTTCAGAATTTTTAAGAGTTTTATATTTTTTAGGCATTGGTTAATTAAATTAGAAATTAATTGGTCACACAATCAAAACAGAATGGAGGATTTATTGATAGAAAAAATATTTTGATAAATGTACCTTAAATTCTAATATACACACATAGTGGCATCTTTTTGTCTAGAAAAACAACCCGCTGTCAGAGCTATTTGTGTACCCTGTCAACCTGCTGCATTCTTTTCTGCAGATTTGTGGAAGATTATAATAATACTTAAGATTTATGGCATGTAATTAGAACAGGACAGTACAGTAACAGGCCCTTCGGCCCACAATGTCCCTGACGAACATAATGCCAAATTAAACCAGTCTGCACTGCCTGTACATGATTCATATCCCTCCATTACCTATCCAAAAGCCTTTTAAATGAGGGGGCACCTCATTGAAACAATCAGAATAGTGAAAGGTACACAAAATTGCTGGAGAAACTCAGCGGGTGCAGCAGCATCTATGGAGCGAAGGAAATAGTCGACGTTTCGGGCCGAAACCCTTCTTCAGACTGATGGGGGGTGGGGGGGAGAAGGAAGGAAAAAGGGGAGGAGGAGGAGCCCGAGGGCGGGCGGATGGGAGGGTGGGAGGAGACAGCTAGATGGTTAAGGAAGGGGAGGAGACAGCAAGGGCTAGCAAAATTGGGAGAATTCAATGTTAATGCCATCCGGACGCAAGGTCCCCAGGCGGAATATGAGGTGCTGTATTGGAGGAACAGCACCTCATATTCGGCCTGGGGACCTTGCGTCCGGATGGCATTAACATTGAATTCTCCCAATTTTGCTAATCCTTGCTGTCTCCTCCCCTTCCTTAACCCTCTAGCTGTCTCCTCCCACCCTCCCATCCGCCCGCCCTCGGGCTCCTCCTCCTCCCCTTTTTCCTTCCTTCTCCCCCCCACCCCCCATCAGTCTGAAGAAGGGTTTCGGCCCGAAACGTCGCTTATTTCCTTCGCTCCATAGATGCTGCTGCACCCGCTGAGTTTCTCCAGCAATTTTGTGTACCTTCGAACTTCCAGCATCTGCAGTTCCTTCTTGAACAGAATAGTGAAAGGCTTGGATAGGGTGGATGTGGAGAAGATGTTTCCACTAGTGGGAGAGTCTAGAACTTGAGGTAATGGCCTCAGAATTAAAGGATGTTCTTTTAGGAAGGAGATGAGGAGAAATGTCTTTAGTCAGAGGATGGGGAATCTGTGGAATTCTTTGCCACAGATCGCTGTGGAGGCCAAGTCAGTGGATATTTTTAAGGCAGAGAGAAAGATAGATTCTTGATTAGTACAGGTGTCAGACGTTATAGGGAGGGCAGGTGAATGGGGTTATGAGGGAGAGATAGATCAGCCATGATTGAATAGTGGAGTAGACCTGATGGGCCGAATGGCCTAATTTTACTCCTATCACATACCTTATGACCATAAATGCCATTCCACTACCTCTCTGCCTCGACTACCACCCCTGGCAGCGTTAAAGCAATCAAATGATGGGGTATATGTTGTGCAGCCACTTCAGCAGATGAAACATATACTTTGACTGTGGAGAAAGAAGCAGGATAGAGTGGTGATTCGGTATTTGCTCATGCATCTGGCAATCAAATCAACTATTAGGTAGAGGAATTCATGCTTTATAAAATATGCAGGCTTCAGTGAAAAAGCATCAAAAGCTACCGCCGACCGCTGATTTATTTTACTTTCTCATCCTATTTCTATTCTAATGCATCTATAATGACAGAACATTAATCATTCCTCCAATGTTTTGTGAAGGGAACCATTCTAAAACTGCCGCTGAAGAACACTTCAATATTTTCCACATAAAGACAGGCTCGGTTTATCTCCAAATGTTTATGCAAATATATTCAGCCATGATAATTAATTTTCAGAATTATTCTAATATGTTAATACAAATTCACTCTGGATATGTCAGGTAAGATCAAAGTATTGGCATAAGCAATATTAGGAGATCAGCTAGTAATGAATTTCAGTCGCCATCAACTAGAGCTGTTATTGTCCTTGTGAATCCTAAATTAAATTGTTGACTTGTTTACAATGCATCACACAATGAAATCTATTTTGACCACCAAAGAGTATTATTAAAACAACCAGTAACGTTGCTTATAAATATAAAATGCTCACACGATCAAATTATGATAGGCATAGATAGAGTAGATTGCCAGAACCTTTTCTCCCAGGGTAGAAATTTTAAAGACTAGAGGGCATAGGTTTAAGTTGATAGATGCAAAGTTTAAGGGAGATGTGCAGGGCACGTTTTATACACGGAGTGTGGTGGGTGCCTGGAACATACGGCCAGGGGTAGTTGTGGAGGCAGACATGATGGTGGCATTTAAGTCAAGTCACATTTATTTATATAGCACATTTAAAAAACAACTCTCTTGGCCAAAGTGCTTTACATTTGTTATAAGAATAGCACAACAAAACAAACTACATACATATATACATGTAGCCCTCACTCAGAGGACGTCAGGAAAGGCTTGGGAGTATAGATAAGTCTTTAGTCTTGAATTAAAAGAGTTGATGGAGGGGGCAGTTCTGATGGGAAGGGGGATGGTGTTCCACAGTCTAGGGGCTGCAACCGCAAAGGCGCGGTCGCCCCTGAGCTTATGCCTAGACCGTGGGATATTCAGCAACCCCAAGTCGGCCGATCTGAGGGGCCTGGAGGTGGAGTGGTGGGTGAGAAGACTTTTTATGTAGGTGGGGGCAAGCCCATTGAGGGCTTTGTAGACATGGAGGAGTATTTTGAAGTTTATACGGAACCGCACAGGGAGCCAGTGGAGAGAGGCCAGGATCAGGGTGATGTGGTCCCTTTTTCGGGTGCCCGTCAGGAGTCTCGCTGCGGCGTTTTGGACCAGTTGCAGGCGGGACAGGGAAGATTGGCTGATGCCAGTGTAAAGGGAGTTGCAGTAATCTAGGCGGGAGGAGATGAATGTGTGGATGATCTTTTCCAGGTCATCAAACTGGAGGAATTGTTTTATTTTATTTAAGAGGCTTTGAGATAGGCACATGGATTTGCAGGGCATTGAGGGATATGGATCACATGCAGGCAATGGAGATTAGTTTATTTAGCACTGACATTGTGGTCCAAAGGGCCTGTTCCTGAGCTACATTGTTCTATAGTACACAAAAATGCTGGAGAAGCTCAGCGGGTGCAGCAGCATCTATGGAGCGAATGAAATATTCCTTCGCTCCATAGATGCTGCTGCACCCGCTGAGTTTCTCCAGCATTTTTGTGTACCTTCGATTTTCCAGCATCTGCAGTTCCTTCTTGACTACATTGTTCTATGTTCTCTTTCTAGAGTGGAACCATATTCAGTGGTGAGGTTCACCTGTGTTCCATTATGGCATAAGGACAATGTGACGCTTGGATGGTAAACATGTTATAACTCATGAAATAGGGCATAGACACGGTCAGGTAAAAATTATCACTCTTTGATTGCATGTGCAAAATTCCTTAAGGTTAAGCCAACAGATGATTCATAAATGAATCTAGGCAGCTGGGATTCTTGTGTAGGGTCATTGCCTGAGTCCTGAAGGAAGGGGGCATTTGCATTTGTCTTCAATGATTCTCAAATCTGGGGTCAAAGCATTGAGTGAATAAAGCAGAGTCATAGAAGCATACAGCATGGAAAGAAGCCCTTTGCCCCAATGTATTTATGTCAACCTAGATGCCCCAACTAAGCTAATACCATGTATCTGCATTTGGCACATATCCCTCCAAAAAAACATTCACTGTCCATGCACTCTACTTTTAAATGTTATTTTAAATGTTGTTGTTTTACCTGCCTCGACTATTTCCTCTGGGAGATGATTCCATATACCCACCACACACTGTGGTTAGGTTTATTATTGTTGCGTCTATCGAGGTACAGTGAAAAGCTTTTGTTCGCGAGTTATCGAATCAAATCAGATAATACTGTATACGAGTACAATCACACCAAACTCAAGTACAATAGGTAGTATAAAGAGAACGATACAGAGTGCAGAATATTGTTCCTCAGCATTGTAGCATAACAGCTCCAGAGAAAAAGCCCAATGTTCACAATGAGGTAGGTTGGGGAATCAGGACTACACCCTGGCTTATGGTAGGGCCATTCTGAAGTTTCCTGAGTCTCACATTGTCCGCTTTCAAGCTTCTGTGTAAAATTTGATGTTTTTCCTTTCAAATGTTTTCTAAGTCTGATCAATGGATATCTTCCCTGGAGTGTGAAACATTGATTGTTGGTCTTGGCAATGGTCTGGTTTTCGTAGATAGGAGGTCGAAATACAAGACAAGTGGATTAAATTAACTTGAACAGGACCTCCCACCTACTTGTCTCACACATGTCAAGCTGAAATACAAGCCGAAGCTAATATCCTGAAAGAAACCGCTCAAGCATGAAGTTGATTATTAACCTATCACGTGTGACAAGTGGATACACTGGCGTTGCAGGATGTAGATAAAACTGAGATGCATTGAAAGCAGAAGAATAAAAATGAATGCCTCAAAGTGGAAATACAAATATTGAAGGCAGGGGACATGCTTTCATCAGAGGTCTAAGGGCAATTTCGATATTTTTAATCCTGATTATATAACAATTTTATATTGTAGTTAATTTGAACAATTTTAACAATGAACAAATGTTAATTATCTACTCATGTTATAGCTGATTTAATCATTTCTGGAACTCACACAAAGTAGGAAATGTTCTTGTCAGCATTCAGTGCCTGCTGACCAACTTGTTAATTGGGTGGCTTGCAACCCAACAGTATGAACATTGAATTTTCCAATTATACATAACTAACTTACAAACGGCCCTATCCCCAACCTTTCTTCCCCTCTCCTGTGCCCCACCTAATTGCATACCTATTTCTCCCCTTCCCCTGTACTCTTCCAACACTCCAGCACTCAATGTCTTTTTTGTAAGTTTTGGGAAACTCACTAGATGGCATCCGGATCCCCCGCTGTACCATAGGTTCAATGCAACTCCTAAATTAATTGCATGCTTTCATATTTAGATATACTGGATTTTTCTTTCACATTTTGCATCTTTAAAATTGCCACCTGATGATACATCAGCTATTGTATAATTTTCCAGGTGATTTTCACAGGAGGTAAGTGCTCATCAACTAATATTCCTAAAACAATGACTAAGACAACCTACTGATTTTACTTCGGAGTCACGTGAGTGACTACGTGAAGAAGGCCCATTCAGCCGCACGTGCGTCATTACGTCAGACGCATTGGTGCAGGCAGCCGCTTGGGGAGCAGGAGCGTCTCCAACGCGGGTAAGTTTAAACTCAAAGTAAGCTTGTTTCTTACCTGTTTTATTCCCTGCAGGAACCTCTTGTTCCAGAGGTTTTCTGTTGGTGGATTCGCGAGGCCCAACGAGGGAACCAGCTATGGGCTGTGGGGAAACCCCGGTTCTTGCCGCCAAGAGCGGGTAGCTGGGTTGTCGGGTGTCGTGGAAGACGTTGCTGATGGGGGTCAGTGGCGTCCAGGCGCTCCGGGTGCCGGGAGGATTCACTCCGATAGGCACATAGACGCTGGGGTTCCAAGGGAGGAGACCTCCAGCAGGCCGGGTGCCGGGAAGGGGTTTCCCCTCCGACAATAAAATTTATGCGGGGGTGTCCCGAGGAAGGGGACTTCCAGTAGGCCGGGAGGGCTTCCCCACCCGATATGAATATGAATACTGGGGTTTCCCAGGGAGGGGACCACCAGTAGATCTGGAGTCGGGAGGGGGTTCCCCTCCGACAATATAGAGGGCTTTTCCCTCCGATATGAAAGTTAATCCTGGGGTTCCCGTGGAGGGGACCTCCAGTAGGATGGGATATAAATCCATATGCCAGGTGTCGGGAGGTTTTTTCCCCGATATACATATAGAGGCTGGGGTTCCCGGGTAGGGGAATCCAGTAATTATGCGGGTTTCAGACCGCAGGGGTCCTGAAAGGGGTTAAACAGACTGGAACGGTCAGCCCTGGGGCCGGTAGGGGTTTTCCCTCCGGTAATATACAAGGGTGCTGGGATTCCCGGGGGAGGGGAAATCCACCAGCTATGCGGTGCCCAGACCGCAGAGGTATGGGGTAAATCGACCCAAGTGGTCAGTCCTGGTGTCGGGAGGGTTCCTTTCCGGTAAAAATAAATAATATGGAAGTTGGCCAAGATGGAGCCTTATTGAGAGGAGGCTCAAGACAGATACACCCTAACATCAGGAGATATGACAGTGTTGGGCAGATGGGGAGCCCTTGCCAGCAGTGCCTTGTAACAGGGCTGCATAATGGGGATGCCGAATATATGGCAGTGCCGACCTATTGCTCTAAGCCGTGTCAGCAGCGCCTTGTATAGGGCTGTTTAAATGTATGGGAGCAGCACCCGGAGAAGGGCTGCAATGATGTCTCCCTCATGGAGGAGGTGAGCTTACCGGGGCATTTTCTGACCCTGAAGGGTGGACCTGTTGGAGAGGTCATGCCAGCAGCGCCTTGTAGTAGGGCTGCTTAATGTCTCCCTTATGGAAGAGGAGAACATGCCGGGTCAGTGTAATCTGATGCCGAGGCTGAGGGTATAGCGTGGAGCATACCTCAAGGAATGAAGGGCACATGTCAGAGGTACGATTTCTGGCAGCAAGGTTGCCATTACAACACAATGCAGTGAACACCACTATCAGGGGTGTTAGAGCACCCACCGAATATTCTGTTCAGGTGAGACGTAGTCCACAGGCAAAACCTGAAGGGCGAAGCACATAGTTTAGGGGGAAAACGCACCCAACGGCTTCATCGGCAGGATGCAGTTCACTGAAGCTGGTAGCAGCATTAAGCTGACCAGAGTTACTCTACAACTAAGTGACCACGAACAAGTTGGTAAGATTTGCAATTGGTTGGGCAACACACAAATAACTGAGACATTGTCATCTACTCAGAGGCATTATAACCAGGTAACTGGACAATACTAGTATTCCAAGAAGGTTGGAATTTGGCCAGAAGAGTGTTGAGCCAGGTCCAGTATTTTAGCCAGGTTGCCTTCGAGACAGGCTCGGAGATATGGGGAATTGTCTTTCAAGGCAAGGTCAGAATTATGGCAAGAGTTGTCTTGGGACATGTGAGAATTATCAGAACCGGGCCAGAGTTGTTGTCAGGGCAGACTCGAAATGATGGCAGGTGTGGCCTGTTCATTAAGAAAGAAGGGTGATCAAACTGATTTCCTAGGGGTTTTTCCATGTACCATGATCATCAGAGATGTTTGAAGGCATTTTTATGATGAGGCAAGTTAAACAGTATGATAACAATAAATCATTCAAAGGACAACTCAGAGTTCAAAAACAATTGTGATGTATTGTCTGGATTATATTTTGATGCTGTATTTGACTAAAATCCACTCAGTTTCAAGCTAATTGATGAATTTGTTTCTCCTATCCAGTAAATTAGGTTGTTATCAAATGGATAGTTGCCATGTGATTCCGCCCTGGGCAATAGATTGGAATCAATAGAAACCTGGAACAGCCTTGTGGTTATAAAGGAGTTCCTATTCATTAGACTAACTGGCAATGTAATAGATGTGATGCAGCTGTGCATTTGGGAGAACTGACAGCATGCTTAATAACAAACAATAAGGGTCATGAAGATCATTGATAATACAACTTGCTATTGCCAGCTGAAGCTAAGAAAGCCACTATGATGGACAAACAGTATTCAGCATGGCTCCAGTAGTTGATCAATAAATATGTCATTATATTGCAAAAACGATGCTATGGCTTAAGGTGGGAACATGCGAATGTCATCTCTAGTTGAGGTGCAGGAGATTTGCAATGAGTTATTAACTCTTCAGTATTGGTATCAACTATCTATAGACCCTAAGTGCATTATGGGTTAAAGAGGGATTGAGTGAATATGCATAGGGGCATGCTCAACTTCATGTTGATACACTAAGATGTGGCATATGATAAGCACAATGGTGCAATAAGGGAAAAGATCCTGTAAAAGGTACATAATCTAATTTGCCACTGGAGTATCATTAAGTACAGATCAATGACAACACAGAATGGGTGTTGGACCATGCAGTATTTATGAAATTCTGATTTAATGCAACACCGGATATAGAAATATTGTTTTCATGCTAATTAAAGGTTGCAAAATGTGTGGCATAACAGTGGCGAAAGATACATTCTCGCTACAAGCATGAGGAATGATCTTTTATGTCTTCCTCCAAATTTGCTTTATGAGTCGGGTCTTGGAATAGAGTCATCAAGAGTCGCTTTAGGTTCCAGCTGTGGAATTGGCCTATGCAGTTTGATTCCCGATTTGTCGGGAATAATAATAATGCAACATTATATGGTTATTTAAACGTAATTTGCTGATCCAGCCTGCAGCTTGAAAGATCAGCCGTTGCATGATAAAATCAATATATGTTCTACAGATTCTCAATAGACTGCTTACGGCTTGGATTTGTCATGCCTATTCACAGTGCTGAAATGGTACCAAAAAGCGGTACTTTGCTGCTTCAGGAGATGGGAAGCGTTTGTTTAATGCTCATGTTAGATTTTAAATGGTACAGAATCTGAGTTTTGCAGTTCATTTAAATGGTCTTTGACAATATTGAATTATAGGATCATTAACTGTGCCAAGGGGCTTTCCATCAGACTTACTGCAGCTAACGAGGTCTAAGTTGTTGGGTTCACCTCGGATATCGAGTTAGTAAATGATATCTGTTACACAGGTTTCCCAGGACAAGTACAATGCAGTATGGGAGATTGACATTGTGTAACACTGTTTGAACCGGGGTTCCAGCTACATTCTTAGCTTTGATTGGACTTCATTAGGTAGTTATCCTCCTGGCGCTGGTTAGCGCAACAGGTCACTCGCTACATTATTGTGACTGGAGAGGATGATTACATCTGCAAATATATGTATAGTATTTTATGCTATAATTAATTTAACCAGAGCAGTAGGGGTGTCAGGTCTTAAAATAACTCAAGACATACCCAGGGATTTCTCGTTATGTGGGGACACACATATACAACAATACGTCAAGGTCACCAAGAGCCTTTGAGACTCTGAGCTAACTATGATTGTTAGTTACAAAAGACGTTATAAGAACCTATCTGCTCAGATCTTGTCAGGTGTTAAAACGGAGTTGAGGTATGCAGGAGTAGATACTGATCTGGATCTCGCTCCATCAGGGCTGCTATAACAGCAGCAGCAAGGGTTAATTACGTTCCGCTGGACCACATCATAACGGCTGTAGTGTGGTCAAACTAACAATATTTCAAACATGTTATAATAACCCGTTGCCAGACCAGAGGTATTCTCAATTTATTTTATGTTCTGTTATAGGTTCCATCCGGATGAGAGATGTGACTATTGTTATTGGTTATTTAACAGCATCAGCATGTTTAAATCTATGTCATGACTGTATGCATTATGAATGTTTTCCCTCATTTTGTCAATGAGGCAGTTGTGGTTGTGTAGACTTGTTTTCTCACGGCATGAAATCGCAGAGCTTTGAAATCTTCACGTAGTCACTCACGTGACTCCGAAGTAAAATAGTAAGATTAAACGAGAACTTACCAGTTTGAAGTTTGATCTTTATTTTATGAAGAGAAACGATGAGGGAATACGTGCCCTCCGCTCCCAGCCCTCGTTAAGCTCATCTGGTAGTTCTAGTCTTCTTTCATCTTACTATCATACTTCAGTCACTGTTATTATTATCTGTGATTTCACACCGCTGCTTTGAAGATGGACGCACGTGCGACTGAACGGGCCTTCTTCACGTATTCCCTCATCGTAACTCCTCATAAAATAAAGATCAAACTTCAAACTGGTAAGTTCTCGTTTAATCTTACTATTATTTTTGAGAAGTTCAAACTTCCTACCCAATATCAAAGTTCAACAACACTGACACTTTTTTTTAGTTGATATGTTTTCCTATCATTTGATAACATCTATCCACAGGGCGCTTTCTTCTTCAATTTTCATTTGGCCTATGGCTTCTGGTTCTGGTTTATTACTGTGCAAACACCTCATCTGTGGTTATCTCGCACAGGTCAGAGTGAGTAGAGTAGCAATTACATTTTGAAGTGGGCCTTTTTGACCAAGTTGAGGCGATCTAGTTGCTCAATCCCCTTTTTAAATGACTTGACATCGGGAGCAGCACGTGCGTTGGGTGGTAACATATTCCATTCCCTTATCATCCTTGGGTAAAGGGAATATTGGTAGCAAAGTTTATTGAAATTTAGCGAGTTGATGATGTAGGGACCGTTATCTTGTCTTGTTTCATGGCATTTGGTGCTCTGGGATGACGGGAGATTTGATGGTGTGATTTTGTGAATCACTCTGTAAATTGCAATAAGTCTAAGCCTAATTCTGCAGAGCTCTAGGGTATCTCATCCAATTTATTCATGCTTGATTGCGCTTGTAGTCATTACATACAAAGCGGGCTGCTCGGCGTTGTACTTTCTCCAGGGTGATCTTATTGTTGTTTTTGAAAGGATCATATACGGCTCCACAATACTCCAATTTGGGCCTGACCAAGGACTTGTAGGCATTCTCTTTGATGGATGTACTACATGCGTGAAAATTTCTCTTGAGAAGGCAGAGAGTTCTATTTGCCTCGTTAGACACTTGATTAATATGCGTCGCCCAACTTAAATCTTTGCTTAATTCGACACCTAGATATGGGCAATGTCTCTTTCTGTCTCTTCTGGCTAACAGAAATTTGTACATTATTTAAAATTAATTGAGCTAGTTTAGTTGTTGATGCTGACATTAAATTCACTTTGATTCATCGCAAAGCTGCAAGACTGATCAATATTTAACAGGTGGTAACACAAGAGATGCTGGAATCTTGAGCTAAACATAAAGTGCTGGAAGAACTCAGCAGGTCAGGCAATATCTGTGAAGGGAATAGATGGGCAACATCTTGGATTGGGACCCTTGTTCAGCAGATAAGTAGGGGATTAAAAAGCCGCAAAAAGAGAGGCTAGAGTGAGGCAAAGCCCAGCAGTTGATAGGAAGATACAGGTGAGGGGGAAGGTTTGATTGGTAGATGGGTGGAGTAAATGACATTGGCTGGAGGTGAAAGAAGACAAAATGGTATCAGATAAAGAGAGTAGAGAAGTGAAATGTAGCGTCAGAGAGAGGAATGTAGGTGGAAGGGGCCAGTGCAAGTAGAGGGGAGAGGAGGGAAATGGAGTACTCAGGGATGGAAGATGAGTGTATGAAGGAGGGAAAAGAAGCAGTGTGACTGAGAGAGTGGGAGTGGGTGACTGAGGAAGAAATGTCCTCACACAATGGCAGGGGTGGAAGACATGGGGAAGAAAGGGTAGGGATGCAGAAGGGTTATAACAAAAGACTACTGTCAGATAACTCTATACATTGAAAATACCAATTATATTACATGGTACTAATCTAATATTTTATCATAAACCTGTCTTTGAGGCAGAGCAAATGATGATTTATAGTGCATTCAGAAAGTATTCAGACCCCTTCACTTTTTTCATATTTTGTTACGTTACAGCCTTATTCGAAAATGAATTAATTTCTTTTTTTTAATCATCATCTACACACAAGACCCTATAATAAAATAGCAAAAACAGGTGTATAGATATTTTTGTAAAGTAATTACAAAGAAATAACTGAAATATCACATTTACATAAGAATTCGGACCCTTTACTCAGTACTTTGTTAAGGCACCTTTGGCAGTGATTACAGCCTCAAGTATTCTTGGGTATGATGCTACAAGCTTGGTACACCTGTATTGGGGTAATTTTTCCCATTCTTCTCTGAAGATCCTTTCAAGTTCTGTTAGGTTGGATGGGGAGCGTTGATGCACAGCTTTTTTCAGGTCCCTCGGGAAATGCAAGTGGGGCGCTGTTTTAAAAAAAAAAACGTTTTACACGTCAATAACTTGTAAAATATACCGTCAATCTGAATGAAACATGTTTAATTTACATCAGAGGACAATGGTGAGTTAGGTGGGCCAACAATTGTAGCGCTATCGTGTACAGTTTATGTGCAAATACAAACCGGGCAAACAAACCAGCAATCAAACAACAAGATAAGAAAAGACAGTACAGATTTTAGAATGTGCAAATTGAAAATTTTATTTGTGTCTCAGGTAGACAATATCAAAGGGCAGCCAGTTTGCTGCTGTGCCTATAATAAGCTTAACATTGCATGATTTTAAATTTTGAAAGAAATTATCTCCATATAATGTAAAATGCCCCATTGAGAAGTTTAAGTACATTAATCCCATTAGAACATAATGGTTTAATTCAGGAATAATTACCCACGTCTAGAAGATTGAAATATTTTTAACGTGAAAAGTCAACACCAGAGAAGACATCATGAGAAGATATTAACGGCCAATATAGGTGATCAAAATAATTGTTTATTCATGGGTTTCCTTTGCTTTATTTGCATTAATATTATGACAGTTCTTAACAAAATCCAAAGGGATGTCACAATGTTTGTTCATATACATGATTAAGATTGCAGCTTTTGCTTTCTCTGAGCACATTAGAGCAACAGGTTTTATTACCTCTTTAATGTCAGAATGTGGAAAGTCCAGCTGTAAGGCATGATTTAGTGATGACAACCCACCATGGCTTATGTTTCAGTCTCTGCTATACAGCCTGTAATGCCATTTGTGATAAAATATAGAGCCAAGAGTGTTTAATTCTCATCTATGCTGACAATGGAACAATGAAATTCTTATTTGCAGAAGCAGAACAGGTCCAGATATGCAATGCAAATAGATAATAGACAGATAATAAATTCCATGTCATTTTTAGCCACAATACCAGTGTAAAATAAATTGCAAAGTCCTTAGTGCAACCAAAGATTGTCCAAAGTTCATAGTTATTGAGTCATTTAGTCATACAGATTGGAAACAGACCCAAATTCCCACACCAACCAATGTGCCCCATCTACATTTCCCCCACCTGCCCGAATTTGGCCCATATCATTCTAAACCTATGCAAATCTATGCAAATACATGTCGATCTTATCCCTCAGAATATTCTGCAATAACTTGCCTACCACAGACATTAGGCTCACTGGTCTATGGTTTCCAGGCTTTCCCTTGCAACCTTTCTTAAATAGAGGCACAAAAATAGCCACTGTCCGCTCTTCCAGCACCTCACCCATATCTAATGATGTATATCTCAGCCAGGGCACCTGGAATTTGTTCTCTAGCTTGGATATATCTGAACAGGCCCAGGAGATTACTCTACCTTCATATGCCGTAGGATATTCATCATCTTCTTGACTGAAATATACACTAATACACACACCAGGGGGCGCCGGAGGAGGGAGATGGCAGCCCTGCCGGTAGTCTGTTCGTGTTTTCATCCTTTTTGTTATTTTTAGCGTTAGTTTAAAGTTTGTTTTAATGTTCTTCTGTTTGTTTTATGTGGGGGGAGGGGGGGGTCGGGGGAAACTTTTTTTTTTCAGGTTCTTACCATCCCGGAGAGGTGATCAAGTTTCGGATCACATTCTCCGGGCTCTGCGGCCTACCATCGATGGAGTTGAAAAGCCGCCTCGGAATGTCGTGAGCCCCACCGCGGGGTGCGGACTTAACATCGGAGCGGATCCCTTGCCTGGGGTCCCTCCCACCGCGGCCTGCGGACTTACCATCAAGGGCTCACACTCGGGAGAGACTAGTTGGGAGCACCAACGTCGCAGAAAGTTCGTCCAGCCCCGACACGAGTTTCGATCGCCCGGCGCGGGGGAGCTAACATCCCCCCCGATGTGTGAGCTGAACGCCTCGACGTGGAGGGCCTGAACGTCGCCGGCCAAGAGACCCATGACCGCCCCGTCAACGACCAAGGAAGAACAAAAAGGGAAGGATTTGAACTTTATTTAGCCTTCCATCACGGTGAGGAATGTGTAGGAATCACTGTGATGGATGTTTATGTTAAAATGTGTTTTTTTTTTAGTCTGTGGCTTTTAAATTGTATGACTGACCTGGCCAGTGAAATTTCACTACACCAATTGGTGTATGTGACAATAAATGAACCTAAATGACCTATCCTCACGACACTTCTATTAACTAGCCCAAGTTCCCCAGTCTTCACATCTTTCTCCACACTAAACATGGAGGAGAAATGCTGGTTAAGGACCTTGCCCATTTCATTTGACTCCATAGAGAGATGACTACATTGGTTTCTTAGGGGTCTTATTCGCTCTCTTGCCATCCCCTTTCTCAAAGGTTCAAAGGTTCATTTATTGTCACGTACACCAATTGGTGTATGAAACTCAAGTTGCCATTGCAGCACACTAATAATACAACACAACGTTAAAGAAGAATTTAACATAAAACATACAAAAATCCCCCCACAATAGTTCCCACTGTGAGGGAAGGCACAAAGTCCAGTCCCCATCCCCTTGTCCACCCATAGTCGGGCCTATTGTGGCCTCCGCAGTCACCGCTATGGGGCTCGATGTTTCAGGCCTTTCTCGCTGGGTGATGGTGCTCCGGCATCAGGAAAACTCTCTCAGCGGCTTGGGATGCCTGGAACGGCTGCATCCTTACCGGTGACCACGGCTTCCGAAGCCGACAGGCCGCGCTGGACGGAGCTCCACCACTGGTGATCTCGGCTAGAGATCACAGGCTCCCGATGTTAAAGTCAGCGCCACCGCCCGCAGCTGGCTGCTCCACAGTCCCGCAGCTCCGCGATGTTTCATCGGCGGACTCAGCATTCCGGAGCACCGGCGCGGCAACCCGGGTAAGGCATCGCCCGCTCCGCGAGTGCGCTCCAGCGCTGCGCCGCCGCTGAAGCCGAGGTGCTGGCCGGTCCCGTCAGGAAACGCCGCTCCAGACCCCGATGGTAGGCCGCGAGGACGGTTCGAAAAGCGGCTCAGAGAAAAGCCTGCCTCTCCGACCAGGTAGGGACTGAGAAATACATTTTCCCCATTCCCCCCACCCCACCCCCCACACGTAAAAAGAATAGACCTCCAAACAACACTTTATAACGTACTAAAAATTAAAAAAAGAAGAGAAAGGACGGACAGCTGCAGGCAGGGCAGCCATACCCAACTGGATGGCACTCTTAATGTGCTTATAAAATCTCTTTGTATTTCCAGAACTATTTCCTACCCTCTTTTAGCTCTTCTGATTTCCTTCTTAAGCATGCTCCCAAAACTCCTCCAGGTGTCCACTTGATCTCAGCTTCCCACACCTTTCCCACGGCTCCTTTTTTTTACCAGAGCCTCGATTTCACTCATTATCCAAGCTTCCTTACTCCCACCTGCTTTGCCCCCACCACTGTAACAAGAAAGTGCAGGACTTGTCACTTTTATAAACATCCAACTTACCAGACTTCCTTTGCCAGCAAACAACTCACCCTAATCAACTTGAGCAAGTTCCTGTCTAATACTTTCAAGGTTGGCATTACCCTAATGTTAATTGTGGGACCGCTCTGTATTTATCCAGTTGAGGGTAGTGTTGTGCAGTGTTCACGAGCTTGGTGGTTGTTGGGCTAAATCTTTGAAGAAACTGCTATTGGATGCGGTGGTTCTCAGATATCAGACCCCTGTACCCTTTTCCTGATGGTTGGAGCATGGCTAGGGTGGTGTGGGTCTTTGATGATGATATGGACCAAATGTGGGCAAATGCTTGTATTCCAGCCTATTCTGATATTGTGTTTTAGTTTTAGAGATACAACATGGAAACAGGAACTTCGGCCCAATGAGTTCACGCTGACCATCAATCATCCGTTCACACCAGTTCTGTATTATCCCGTTATTGCATCTACTCCCTACACACTAGGGGCAATCTTACAGAGGTCAATTAACCTGCAAAGCTGCACATCTTTGGGTTGTGGGAGGAAACCGTAGCATCCGAAGGAAACCCACATAGTCTACCCACAAGTAGAATGTGCAAATTCCACACAGACAGAACCTGAGGTCAGGACTGAACCTGAGTCTCGTGCACTGTGAGGCAGCAGATCTACCAGCAGCACCACTGTGCCACATTCTTGTTGAACTTGTAATAATTTCCTTTTGCACTTTTTCAGTAAATGTTTTTTAAAGGGTGCATCAGGGAATACTTATATTGTAGATAGACACTAAATGCTGAAGTAACAGTGGGTCAGGCAACATCTCTGGAGAAATGAATAGGAGAAATAGGTGACGTTTCGCATCGAGACCCTTCTTCAGACGTCTTGACCTGAAACTTCACCTATTCCTTTTCTCCAGAGATGCTGCCTGACCCGCTGAGTTACTCCAGCATCTAATGTCTATCTTTAATGTTAATCAGCATCTGCAGTTCCTTCTTACACAAATACTAACAATGTATTCTCTAGTGGGATCGTGGGATTCTGATAAACACAACCAAGGGATTTTGCCAATTACCTCTATTGCCAGGAATGGAGTGAGTTCTAATTGCCTTTTGCTTGATTTAATAGAAGATTATTTTTTTGAATACTAGAGAAATTAATCTTCCAATTTTTTTTGTTGTCAAACACCAGAAAAGTTCTGCTGTGAGTGAGGAGACAATGAAACTGGTTCTCATCCACCTGAAAGCTGACTTTGTTACAACAACCTTCTGATGAGCAAATGCTCACGTGCGCTGTGAGAATCTTGTAGCCAAAGTCACTTGGGTGCTACTATTTCCCTGCTGGATTATCTTTCATAAGTTCATGTTCATGTTATAGGAGCAGAATTAGGCCATTCGGCCCATCAAGTCTATTCCACCATTCAATCAAGGCTGATCTATCTCCCCCCCCCCAACCCCATTCTTCTGCCTTCTGCCCATAACCCCTGACACCCTTCCTTTTAATACAACATTATTAAATTATGATATCTTTTCTAAGGATAGAGGGACTTTTTATTACAGCTTCTGAAGTGTTTTTCATTCCAGAAGACACAGAAATGCCTTCTCAATCAAATCAAATTAATTTATTGTGCATTATAACCTTGACTGAACGTTTAGTTGCACTGCATACTATAAATCTAGATATTCATTTGACTGTACATTACTTTTATTGTTTTTGTTGTTTCATTTGTTGCCTTGTCTTTCCTTGGGATCAATACAGACCTAACAGCTCATGGACTCTACATGTAGAGAGACACAATCAAGCTGAAGGATATATTAAGCAAAAAAACAAAGTGCTGAAGGAAAACAGCAGGTCAGGCAGCATCAGTGGAGGGAATGGACGTGACGTTTCACGACGAGAACCTCTTCAGACTGTTTGGAGCAGGGAAGAGAAAACTGAAAAAGATGGGTGTGGGCTGGACAAAGCCTAGCAAGTGATAGGTGGATGAAGGTAAGAGGATTTTGATTGGCAGAGGGGTTGACAAAGGTTAGAGATTAAAAGGAGATGAAAGGCTGTCAGAGAAGAAGAAAAGGAGTGAAATGGAACGGGCGGAAGTGGATAGGGGATGAGGAATGAGGGGGGATTAGAGCAAAATGGGGGATTTTGGGATGGGAGATAAATGAACATAGAAGGGGAAAGGGTCGGAGTGACTGGGATGGTGTGGGGGACCTCTCTTTTCCAGCTTTCTCCCTCCTCCACCATCAGCCTGAACAAGAGTCCTGACCAAAAAACATCTTATGCCCATTCCCTCCACAGATGCTTGCTGATCTGCTGAGTTCCTCCAGCTCTTTGATTTATGCTCATGATTCCAGCATCTGCGGTTCCTTGTGTCACTAAAGAATATATTGTTATTCCTCGTCACTGAGCCAAGGCAGTGAAGCAGCCTGCCATTAAACGGAAAGGGAAAAGACGGAATACTTTGCACACACCCAAATGAATATCCTACCCCAGTATGAATGAGGCAGTGTGGCAAAAAATAGTTAGAGTGCAACAAGTAAGAACTGTCCATTTAATTATGAAAATTAGGTTGATATAGTGCAGAGAGAAAGCCCAGCAGATAGCAGCACAGTTTACTAAAGCAATGAAGACAGCAATCAATAAAGAGGGAAATAGGTTTGCATTACATTTGATAAAATCTTTTGATTTTAGTTAATATATGTCGCATTCAGTTATTTTTCTGTGTACCTGCTCTTCTGTAATTGCCTCTGAGCTGTACTTCAGAACGTAAAATAATACCCCTGTTTATTGATGTGCCATCTTCTGGTTAATGTGAAATGCATCTACTGATATTAATTTTACTTTGCACAGATCAGTAATGGCTCTGCATTTACAGTTGGTAGAGCTGTTGCCTCACGGTGCCATAGACCTTGGTTCAATTCTTACCTCAGATGCTGTCTGGGTGCAGTTTACACATTCTCCCTATGACTGCATGGATTTCCTCTGGATATGCCAGTTTCCTCCCACATCCCAAATACATGTGGGTTTGCAGATTAATTGGCCTCTGTAAATTGCCCAGAGTTTAGTTTGGCTTGGTTTACTTTAGCGAAACAGCGCAGAAACAGGCCCTTCGGCCCACCGAGTCCGCACCGACCGGCGATCCCCGCACATTAACACTATCCTACACACATTAGGGAAAATTTTACATTTATACCCAGCCAATTAACCTACAAACCTGTACGTCTTTGGAGTGAGGGAGGAAACCGAAGATCTCCAAGAAAACCCATGCAGGTCACGGGGAGATGGTACAATCTCCATACAGACAATCACCCGTAGGTCAGGATCCAACCCAGGTCTCTGGCGCTGTAAGGCAGCAACTCTACTGTTGGATGCTGCCCTAGTGGATGCAAAAGTGGGATAACATGGAACTAATGTGAATGGGTGATTGGCATGGACTTGGTGGGCCAACGTGCTTATTTCTATGCTGTATCTTTCAATCAATCATTCAGTTTGACCACTCATTCAGTAACATGGAGGGCATAGTTACAGTGTATGTAGATGTAGCACAATAGAATGTAAATGTAAATCCATGAAGTTTTTGTAGTTTCCAGATTAGGCATGCATGCCTGATTGAACAAGTTTTTAAATGACATTTTAATCTCATTTAGTTTCTTGATTTGTACTTATACTTTAATTTTCTACTTCTTTATAGGTCATCACTTTCACATTTTTCAATCCAGTATCTTCAATATGATGGGATTTTCATAAAGTGTGTGCTTTCAAAATCTAAATGGTTATTGAGGGTGAATGAAGCTTCCCTTCACAATGGAGCCACTTTATATCGGTGGTGCGAGAATATTTTAAACTTACATTCACTTCACATCTCAGACTTAAACATTTTCAATGCCAATCATTTTGGTCCTGTAAATGTAAAGAACTGAAACTCTCCCAAGTACAGAAGTATGCACTAACCAGGCTCTACTTGTGCTGCTGTTGGCAAAGGCCATGGGAGGTCCTACAGCAGCCGGGTGAGCGAGTGGATCAAGCACAGCCCGCAGCAGGTGCATGGAGCGGCAGTGGACAAAACCGACGGCATCACACTTGTCCAGGCTGACCCGCACTTCATTGATCCAGTGCCATCAGGACATCGGTTCCTATAGTCAGAGCGTGGTGAATCTGTGGAATTCATTGCCACAGAAGGCTGTGGAGCCCAAGTCAATGGATATTTCTAAGGCAGAGATACAGTAGATAGATTCTTGATTAGTACGGGCGTCAGGGGTTATGGAGAGAAGGCAGGGGTTAGGAGGGAGGCTTAGATCAGCTATCTGGCGAAGTGGACTTGATGTGCCGAATGGCCTATTTCTGCTCCAATCACTTACGAACTTATGAATTTACAGTGAGAAAGTAAGAGTATTTCCTGGGCCAAGATTGGACTTTTCAAAAACTGGAAGTTGCAAGGTGGCACAGGAACATGGTGACTCTCTCTGCATGTTGTTCCAGAAGATCTTTGGACTCAAGGGTAAAATGATTTGACTGAATAGCATGCAGAACAAACATTTCGCTGTACCTCTCTGCACATGTGACAATAATAAACTAAACTAAGTTTGAAGCAGGCAGTAAGGATTTGATTTGCAGGTAGCTATTCATATTTCCATAAAGTTCATCAAGAATCTACTTGACAAGTCATTTTTGCAGATAAATTGATTTTTTGCCAGAGAATGGATTGGATGCTAGATCAACTCAAAAATACAGTATATCAGTTGTTTTTTTCTCCTTCCAGATAATTAGCCGCTAAATTTCATTTCGAGCTTTGATGAAATCCTTGCTGATGTAATCTCCTTGTTATCTGTGGTCATACATTATGCCTGTTTAATTCTTTTTTATTTATACTTGTGCATCCACTTGATTTTTATTGAAGTTAGTGCTGTCTATCTTTTTGTTCTTGGAGCTTCTAACACTGACTGATCTCTCCCAGATGCATTCATTTCTATGCCGACCAAGATGTCCCATCTAAACTAGTCCCATTTGCTTGCATTTGGCCCATATCGATCTAAAATTTTCCGATCCACGTACCTGTCCAAATGTCTTTTAAATGCTGTTATAGTACTTCCCTCAACTACCTCTTCTGGCAGCTCATTCTATTTACATATCACCCTCTGAAAAGGTTGCCCCACAGGTTCACATTAAATCTTGCCCCTCTCACCTTAAAAATATGTAGCTGCACCTGCTGGTGCCTTGGGGTAGTCAAACCCTCAGATTGGCTACTCCACACGTGGGCGCGGGGAGTAGGTTTTGCGCGTTTTTGAGTTGAGTTCAATCATTCTAGCGCCACACTTGTGGATGCAACATCATTTAGTTAGCTGTCTTATAGACTCGCGTTATTCATTGTTTTACCGTTCATAATAAAGTTCATTGAATTAACTCACGGTCTCGACTCCGCTAAACTGGTGACCCCGACGCGTCCGATCGTTATTGGACGCCGACAATGGCAGCTTCCGCCATTCCCGACGCTCAACAGAAAGTCGTCGGCCTCAAGCTGCAGGTGTTCTGGGCCGAACAGCCACAGGTTTGGATCGCCCACGTGGAGGCACAATTCCACCTCCGTAACATCGTGGTGGATGACACAAAGTACTTCCATGTCATTGGAGCGCTCACGCAGGAGACGGCTTCGCGGTTATTCACGGTTATTACCTTTCCTGCAAGACCCGCCAGCACTCACTAAATACAAAGGCCTCAAAGACCTCCTTCTTCGCAGGTTTGGGCTCAGTCGCCGAGACCGCGCCGCCCGTCTCCTACACATGGATGGGTTGGGCGATCGCAAGCCATCCGTGCTGATGGCGGAAATGCGGAAATGCTTGCCGTGATGGACGCCCATCTTCCGTGTCTGCTCTTTGAACAGGCCTTCTTGGAGCAGACGCCGGACGACATCCGCCTCATGCTCGCCCCGACCACATACAGCTCGCCGAAAGAACCGACGAACTCTGGCTGGCGAAACAACAAGATGGCGGCGCCATCAACCGGGTTTCCGTACCAGCACGCCATTCACCACAGCGAGACCGCGGCGACGCCCCGCCCACAGCTACCATTGCAGAGCCACAGCAGCCGGCCAGGGACCGGGGTAAGCACAAATGGTGCTTCTACCACCTCCGCTTGGGCGCTGAGGCTCGACGCTGCCGTCAACCCTGCTCATTTCAGGGAAATGCCTCGGCTGATCGACTGTAGAGGTGATCACGATCGGCCCAAAAAACCGCCTCTACGTCCGCGACCATCTCTCCGGCAGACGCTTCCTCGTCGACTCCGGGGCTATAGTCAGTATCCTCCCGCCGACAGGACGAGACACCCGTGCTGGTAAGCGGGGCCCATTGCTCATGGCCATTAATAGGAGCACCATCCGTACGTACGGCACGCGGACCCTGTCACTCGCTTTTGACTCCCGCCCGTACGAGTGGACGTTCATCGCACAGCCGCTCCTGGGTGCCGACTTCTTGCGGGCGTTCTCCCTTGTAGTTGATGTGCAGGGGGACGGGCGCATGATTCTGCAATCGGCCCTCGACCCTGTGGTCCCGCGGCCCCCGCCCCCACCCAGTGCACAGCTCAGCGCCTTCCTCCTCACCGATTTCCCTGAGCACAATGCGGCAGCCCCCAGGCATGGGTTCGTACATCACATCCCCACCGTGGGCCCTCCGAAACTCGCCCGGGTGCGCCGCCTTCCACCGGACAAGCTGCGCATCGCCCGGGACGAGCTCTAGCTAATGGAGGACATGGGGATCGTCCGGCACTCGGACAGCCCTTGGGCATCCCCACCACATATGGTCCGCAAAGCATCTGGGGGGTAGAGACCGTGGGGATTATCGGCGTCTGAACGCCATGACAACTGCAGACCGCTACCCGGTGCCCCACATCCAAGACTTTTCTGCCCACCTCGAGGGTGCTGCTTTATTCTCGAAAGTTGACCTTGTTCGGGGCTATTATCAGATTCCCGTTCACCCGGACGACGTCCCCAAAACCGGAACGATCATCCCGTTCGGCTTTGTCGAGTGTCTACGTATGCCTTTAGGATTAAAGAACGCGCAAGCGTTCCAAGGGTTTATGGACAGGGTCAGGAGGGGTCTGCCATTTGTGTTCACCTACCTCAATGGCATCCTGGTCGCAAGCCCCACCCAGGATGAGCACATCGTGCACCTGCGGACCCTTTTCCAGAGCCTCCTCGAGCACGGCCTCGTAATCAACCCTGCCAAGTGCCAGTTCGGCCTCCGTTCCATCCCCTTTCTGGGGCACAGCATCACACCTGAAGGCGCCGCCCCGCTACCCTCAAAGGTCGAGGCGATTCGGCAGTTACCCCGGCCGTGCACGGTAAAGGGGTTGCAGGAGATTGTCGGCATGATGAATTTTTATCACCGTTTCCTGCCGGCAGCTGCCAACATCATGCGCCCCCTGTTCCTGTGCCTTGCGGGCAAGCCGCGGGAGCTCGAATGGTCCTCGGAGGCAGACGCGGCGTTCGAGGGTGCCAAGGCGGCCCTGGCCAATGGAACCATGTTACGTCTGTGCGCGGCATCCTGGAGCAGCTCGCCGATGGCCGTTGGCAGTCGCTGGCCTTTTTTAGCCGTCAACTGTGAGCCCACGAGCGCAACTACAGCGCCTTCGACCGAGAGCTCCTGGCCTTGTACCGGGCCATCATGCACTTCCGTTATTTCCTCGAAGGTCACATATTCACTTCCTTTATGGACCACAAACCCCTTACGTTTGCCTTGGGGAAGGATTCCACCCGTGGTCCACCCGCCAGCAGCGGCACCTCGCTTACATATCGGAGTTCACCACGGACGTCCTGCATTTCGCGGGCAAGCTCAACTCCATTGCTGACGCCTTGTCCCGCCCTGCCCTCCCCTCCATTTCGGCTGTAGACCATGGTGTGGACTATGACGAGCTGGCTGCGGCACAGTGTGTGGAGGCTGGGATGACGGACTACCGCACCGCTGTTTCTAGCCTCCAATTGGCTGATGTCCCGTGTGGAGCTTCGGGCACCGTGGTCCCTTGCGATGTCTCCACGGGCCGGCCTCGCCCCATCATCCCCACCAGTTAGCGTCGCCGGGTCTTTGATTCCATCCACGGGCTGGCCCACCCATCCATACGGGCAACCTCTGCAATGGTGGTGGCCAAGTTTGTTTGCATTCCCTGTCAGACCTTCAAGGTCCAGCATCACGTGCGGCCTCCGGTGCATGATTTTGACGTCCCCACGGGCCGTTTTCTGCGTGTCCACGTCGACCTGATGGGCCCGTTGCCGACATCCCGTGGCGCCATGCATCTACTCACGATCGTGGACCATTTTACTAGGTGGCCGGAGGCTATCCCACTCTTGGACACCTCCGCCGTGGCCTGCGATCGGGCCCTGGCGTCCAACGGTATTGCCCGGTTCGGGGTCCCGCCAGATATCTCCACTAACCGGGGGGCCTAATTCACCTCTGCTTTATAGTCTTCCCTGGCTCAGCTCTACGGGGCGCGATTACATCATACCAGCACCTACCATCCGCAGGCCAACTGGCTCGTTGAACATTTTTACGACCACCTTAAGTCGGCGTTGAAGGCTCGGCTCACGGGTCCGGACTGGGGCTGAGGCAGAGAATTCCACAGATTCACAACTCTCTGGGTGAAAAGCTTTTCCTCATCTCTGTTCTAAATGCCCTACCCCTTATTCTTAACCTATGGTCGCTGGTTCTGGACACCTCTCAACATCGGGAACATGCTTCCTGCCTCTAGCGTGTCCAATCCCTTAATAATCTTATATGTTTCAATAAGATCACCTCTCATCCTTCTAAATTCCAGAGTATACCAGCCCAACTACTCCATTCTTTCAACATATGGCTGTCCCACCATCCCGGGAATTAACATTGTGAACCTATGCTGCACTCCCTCAATAGCAAGAATGTCCTTCCTCAAATTTGGAAACCAAAACTGCACACAATACTCCAGGTGTGGTCTCACTATGGCCCTGTACAACTACAGAAGGACCTCTTTCCTCCTGTACTCAACTCCTCTTGTTATGAAGGCCAACATGCCATTCGCTTTCTTCACTGCCTGCTGTACCTGCATGCTTATTTTCAGTGACTAATGAACACGGACTACCCAGATCTTTTTGTACGTCCCCTTTTCCAATTTGACACCATTCAGATAATAATCCGCCTTCCTGTTTTTTCACCAAAGAGTATAACCTCTCATTTATCCACATTAAACTGCATCTGCCATGCATCTGCCCACTCACCCAATCTGTCCAAGTCACCCTGCATTCTCATAGCATCCTCCTCACAGTTCACATTGCCACCCAGCTTTGTGTCAACTGCAAATTTACTGATGTTACCTTGAATTCCTTCATCAAAATTATTGATGTATATTGTAAATAGCTGCAGTCCCAGCACCGAGCCTTATGGTACCCCACTCGTCATTATCTGCCATTCTGAAAGGGACCCTTTAATCTGTACTCTTTTTTTCCTGTCTGCCAACCAATTTTCTATTCATGTCAGTACCCTACCCCCAATAGCTTGTGTTTTAAGTTTGCTCACTAATCTCCTATGTGCGACCTTATAAAATGATTTCTGATAGTGCAGGTACACTACATCCACTGGATCTCCCTTGTCCATTTCTCTAGTTACATCCTCAAAAAATTACAGAAGATTAGTCAAGCATGATTTCCCCATAGTAAATCCATGCTGACTCGGACTGATCCTGTTACTGCTATCCAAATTTGCCGCTATTACATCTTTTATAATTGACCAGCATCTTTCCCACCACTGATGTCAGGCTAACTGGTCTATAATTCCCTGTTTTCTCTCTCTCGCCTTTCTTAAAAAGTGGGATAACATTAGCTACCCTCCCATCCACAGGAACTGATCCTGAATCTATAGAACATTGGAAAATGATTACCAATGCATCCACGATTTCTAGAGCCACTTCCTTAAGTACCCTGGGATGCAGACCATCGGGCCCTGGGGATCTATCAGCCTTCAGTCCTATCAGTCTACCCAACACCATTTCCTGCCTAATGTGAATTTCCTTCAGTTCCTCCATCGCACTAGATCCTCTGGCCACTAGAACATCAGGGAGATTGCTTGTGTCTTCCTTTATGAAGACAGATCCAAAGTACCTGTTCAACTCGTCTGTCATTTCCTTGTTCACCATAATAAATTCACCTCAGTCTTCAAGGGACCAACTTTGGTCTTAATGTTTTCTCTTCACATACCTGAAGAAGCTTTTACTGTCCTCCTTTATATTCTTGGCTATCTTACCTTCGTACCTCATCTTTTCTCCCTGTATTGCCTTTTTAGTTATCTCCTGTTGCTCTTTAAAAGGTTCCCAAACCTCTGGCTACCCACTCATCTTTGCTATGTTATACTTCTTTTTTATTTTTATACTTCTCCTTGACGTCTCTTGTCAGCCAAGGTTGGCCCTTACTCAGCCATGATTGAATGGCGGAGTAGACTTGATGGGCCGAATGGCCTCATTCCTCTCCTATGAACTTATGGCTGTGCCCTCTGCTCTGTCCAGGGCCCTGTCTATGCAGTTGTGTGTTTTCCCACAGGCAGGCAATGTCTATGGTCTTCAGCTCCTACTGGCCGGGCTGCAATTAACAGGAAGCAGTGCGGCATTTTGGGAAGAGGCATCGTGACAACCTCTATAGGATCACCCCTCACTCTTCTGCGCTCCAAGAAATGAAGTTTTATCCTGCCTTTCCTCTCCCTATAGCTCAGCTCGAGTACCGACAACATCCTCATCAATCTTCTCAGCTTTTATTTTATCGTTTGTGTTGCTTGGATCATCAAGCTACCTCGGGTGATTCTTATTAGATTAGACTTCAGCTGTAAACCGACTCACCTTCTGTTAAAGGGCACTTTGACATTGATGATTTTGCATGCCGACTACCTTATTATAAGCTCATCCACTTCTTGCAAAGAAATTAATGTAACTTTGCCATGAGTGACTCAATCCAGCTTTGTATTACCTTTGTCTTAATATTTTATTTTAACCAATTGGCTGAGAAACCGTTTAACACGTTAATTATAAATATTTACTCAAAAAGAATAGGCTCATAAAAACTCCATGTTTATATGTGGCCCTGGCCTCAAGATGCATGGGTTGGTATTGGTATTGGATTGTTATTGTCAAATATTCCAAGATACAGTGAAAAACTTTTGTTTGTATGGTCTCCAGTCAAATCAAATCGTACTATAGATGAATGCAATCAAGCCGCAGCAGACAGTGCAAAGATGAAACGCCATAGTGCAGAATACAGTTTTGTAGCATTGTAGAAATACAGTTCCAGAGAAAATGTCCAGTGCCGCAATGAGGTAGGTTAAAAAATTGGGACCACAACCCAGTTTATATGAGAACGGTTCAGAAGTCTGAAACCAGCAGTGAAGAAACTGTTCCTGCGTCCGGTGGCGCATGCTTTAAAATGTTTTTATCTTTTGCCTGAGCCAGGGAGCAAAGGGAATGATAGGGGTGAAAATGGTCCTTGATTATGTTGGCTTTTTTCCCTAGGCAGTGTAAAGCGTAGATGGAGGCAATGGTGCAGTTTTGTCATGTGATGGACTGGGCTACATTTGCAACCTCCTGCAGTTTATTGGAGTCACAAAGTCATACCGCACGGGAACAGGCCATTCGACCCAACTTGCCCATGCCAACAAAGATGCCCCATTTCTGCTAGTCCCACCTTCACGCCCTTGAGCCACATCCCTCTAATCCTGTCCATATGCTGTTACTTTCACGTGTCTTTTAAATGTTTTTATAGTATCTGGTTCTACTACCTCCTCGCAGTTTGTTCCATGTACCCACCATCCTGTCTGGGGAAAAAAAACAGTTTCCTATTCGCTCTTTCTCTTCTCACATTAAACCTCTGTTATTTTTAATTCCCTACTCTGAATAAAAGACTGAGTCCGTTCACCCTATCTACTCCCCTCATGATTTTATACATCTCAATTTGATCACCTCCTCATTCTCCTGTGCTCCAAGCAATAAAGTCCATCCTGCTCAATCTATTCCTGTAGCTCAGGCCCTCAAGTCCTGGCAAAACCCTTGTGGATCTCCTATGCATTCCTTTCCAGCTTAACAACACCCGTCCTGTAGTAGTGTGACCAGAACTGAATAAATACTTCAAATGCTGCTTCATTTATGTCTTGTATAACTGTAACATAACACCCCAACTTCAAATAGTCAATACCTGACAGATAAAGGCACATCTACTATCCAATGGACATCCACTGTCAAGGCCTTTCATTATTCAATGAGGTCCCTCCCTCATTCTAAAGTCCAGCAAATACAGGCTCAGAGACATCAAACACTCCTCAAACATTACCTCATTCATCCCCAGGATCATTCTTGTAAACCTCCTGTGGACCCTCTCAAACGCCATCACATCCCTCCTCAGCTATGGGGCCCAAAACTACTCACAATAGTCCAAAAGCAGTCTGATCAGTGCCTTATAAAGCCTCAGCATTACATCCCTGTTTTTATATTCTAGTTCTCTCAAAATAAATGCTAGAATTGCATTTGCCTTCCTTACTACTGATTCAATTTGCAAATTAACATTTCGGGAATTCTGCCCCAGCACTCCCCAATCCCTTTGCACCTCTGATTTCTGAATGCTCTCCCCATTTAAAAGATAGCCTATGCCTTTATTCCTACTACCAAAGTTCATGACCATACACTTTGCTACGGTGTATTCCATCTGCCACTTCTTTGCCCTCTCTCCCAACCTGTCCAAGCCCTTCTGCAGACTCCCTGCTTCCTCAACACTACTTAGCACTTCCACCTATCTTTGCATCATCCAAAAAGTGTGGCCCACAAAGCCATCAATTCCATCAATCTCTATACTTATAAAACTCTGAGCTTGGATGTGTGTGTATTGTGCAATGTTCGTGTGCATTTCACATCTCCTCTAAAACACGATGCACTAACGGTGAAATGTTTACATATTCCAATAGAGATTTACGCCACGGTCAAAACCACCTTATCTGAAAATTTCATGCATTATTTCTCGAGTTATTAATGAAAATGTTCACAAATCTCAAATAAATTAGAAAATAAACGAGATGGTCTCGCTGATGACGTCACAATGGATCTGACTGCCTGTCGCTGCTAGCGCTGCGAGTGATGTCACCCCTGTTCTGTCTTCTGTACTTCTTGACTTCCTAACTTTCACATCTTTAAATTTGTCACTTAGCGTTTTTAAATTGCTGCTCAGGTCGTGCTGTACACTCCTCTGGGCTCCTTGAACTTCTAGAACATGGCGGGCATGGTGCAGCGTGGTGGGAAGGTGGCCGTGGCAGCCATTATTCCCTATGGGAGAGGCCGTCTATGGAGACCTGCGATTCCTCCGTCGATCGCAGGGACTCGGGGAATCGTGACACCTTTTCCTCGCTGGTGATCCCGATCCCACCTGGCGATCTCTGGCCGTCACGGGGGACAACCTCCTCTCCGTCTCCTCCGCTCGATCGTCTGTCATGCGGGTGGGTGGGGTTCCCCTCGCGGAAGCCTCGATTGGCCGGCCCTCCGCTGCTTTTGACCGTCCTCAGATCGCTCCGGGCCTCGCCCGGCCGCAGCCTCGCTCGGGCCTGGCGCCTGGTGGGGAGGTTGCTGCTCTACTGTTGACCTGGGTAGGTGCTGCCTCTACCCACCTCCCCCTCCCTCTCTACCCCCTCCCCGGGGCAGAGAAAGAGAGAGCGGGAGGTGGGGAGGGAGAGGGGGGAAGAGAGCGGGGTGAAAGAGGGTGGGTGGAGAGAGGGGGGAGGGGGAGGGAGGAGTGGGGATGGAGAGGGGGATGAGAGGGAGGAAGGGAGAGGGGGAGAGGGGGGAAGGGGGAAGAGGAGAGGGGGGAGGGGAGGAGAGGGGGAAGAGAGGTTGGAGAGAGGGGGGGAGAGGGGTGAAGGAGAGGGGGGGAGGGGGAGAGAAGAGGGGGGAGATGATGGAGGGGGAGAGGTGAGATGGAGAGGGGGGAGAGGGTCCTTGCTCGGGTCCACGCCCATCCGCAGCCTCGCTCGGGCCCAGCGCCTGATGGGGAGGCTGCTGCTCTATGACCTGGGAAGGTGCTGCCTCTACCCCCTCGCTCTATGTTCCCTCCCTTTCTGCCCCCCCTCCCTCTCTTCACCCCTCCCTCTCTGTCCCTCCATCTCTGCCCCACCTCTCTGCACCGTCTCACTCTCTGCCCACCCTCCCTCTCTGTCCCCCCCTCCATTTCTAGGGAGTGATGAATATTGGGACCTATGGGTGTGTGGTGGAGTATTGCATTTAGGAACCAGCCCTCCTCTGTGACGCCGTGCCCCCCCCCCCAACCCTCAATCTCTACCCCTCTCCATCCCCACTCTCCTCCCTCTCCCCCCCCCCCCCCCTCTAGCCGTGCCTGCGCAGTTGGGGGTTATGCGTGAGTGGATAGGGCGGGGGATGGGGTAAAAGGAGCAAATTAATAATATTAATATAATATCAAGGGGGGGTTCGTGTGCGTGTGTATGGGGAGTGGTTAGTGTGTGTGTGTGTGACGCCATAGGCTGTGCCCCCCCCCACCCACCCCGCAACCGTGCGTTGAGGGGATGGAACCCAACGGGTCCCACTTGGTCTAGTAATTTATAAAAGTGACAGACCCAACACTGACCCCAGTGGAACACCACTAGTCACCAGCAACAAAACAGAAAAAGCCCCCTTTATTCCGACTCATTGCCTCTGCCATTCAGCCAATATTCTATCCATGTTAGTACCTCACCTTCAATATTATGGGGTCCTATATTGTTTAGTAACCTCATTTGACCTTATCAAATGTCTTCTGAAAATCCAGGTAAGTAACATCCATTGACTCTCCTTTATCTAATCTGCTTGTTACTTCCTCAGATTTATTTACCTTCATATGGTCTGGGGCATCCAGTACCGCCATGACCAGTATACGGGCTGGCATTAAGGATCTCCTTTAACTGTCCTATTAACCTTCATGTCTTTCTTTACAGTAAGAACAGAAGAGAAATAGTCATCCAAAATCACTTTGGATTTTCCGTAATATTACCGACCTGGTATGTCCTGCCCTCTTTTTGCCCTCCTGATGTCCTTCCTAAAAGGGCCTTTTCACGGGGCGAGTTGACGCAAGATGTCACCAGAGTGAAGAGGTCGTGGTCCAGCACGAGTCTCGCACGATATAACGGCAGTAGATAAAGAGTTCCCACGGTACTCGGCATTTATGTTATTCGTGCGAGTGACTTCGCCGTTTCCCGAGCTGTCGCGTTAAATCTTGAATGAACATCGTGAACTACACGTGACACAAATGAATAATTTGGGACCTCTGCTGAAGAAGACTGACACTGTAATGAGAAAAGCACTGGAACCAGGGTTGCGCATAGCAATCACCCTCCGCTACTTGGCCTCAGGCGATTCTTATACTGCGACTTTTTTACTTTGCAGCTGCAGGGCAGACAGACAGACTTATAAGAGAAATTTAAGTTAACTGCAAACACAGCACTTTTACATCAATAGCAATGTATGTTTTTAAATCTTGGATAACATTAAATGGCTCTCCTCTTGATGAACTTATATATCGTTATATAAACTCACATGAGCACTCGGGAAACTCGGCAGCCTTCGTCTCCAGCAGGTTCCTTTTTCTCTCCCTGTTTCTATAATCCTCTCTGGATTTATCGTACAGAATCTCGTTAAATTGGAACCATTCTACAAGTTCCCCCTCTTGTTCCCTGGTGAAGTTATATGACTTTACCTTCTGCCATCTTCCCTTTACGTCTGTAGAGGCTATTCCTACAACGGCTACTGGGGAGGCAATCTGAATTGCACCTTGCTCACCCTCTCCCTGCTCCAAGGAGCCCACAGGCAGTGTTATCTGTGGCATCTCCTGTTGCCTCTCCACCTGTCTCTCTTGCTGCGTCTCCTCCTCATTCTCCTGCATGGCAAAAACATCTCTGACCCGCTTTACCCCCTTCCTTTGAGATTTTCTGGGAGCCATCTCTGCAAGTGTTCCTGTTAAAAAGATTATCCAACAATGACAATTAGGTGGGACGTCCTCGAAGGACACATGTTCCCATGTGTCCTTTTGAGACCACCTTTTTTAGTCACCCTCTGTCCCCTCTGTCCAGCTTCCGGGTTTACCGTTCGCAGGAGTTCCCACGCGCTATATCTCTAAAATCTGAAGTTATGTAATGTCTAAAGGAACTGCAGACGCTGGTTAATGCTGGTTAATATGCACAGAAGGACACAAAATGTTGGTGTAACTCAGCAGGTAAGTCAGATCTGGGAAGAAAAGCATAAAAAGCTGGAGTAAGTCAGCGGGTCAGGCATCATCTCTGGAGAAAAAGAATAGGTGACGATTCGAATCGGAGCCCTTCTTCA
The DNA here is from genome assembly GCF_010909765.2 of Amblyraja radiata. Classification (NCBI taxonomy): domain Eukaryota; kingdom Metazoa; phylum Chordata; class Chondrichthyes; order Rajiformes; family Rajidae; genus Amblyraja; species Amblyraja radiata. The sequence continues at coordinate 41,218,539 of NC_045964.1, read as the reverse complement.
GACATCCTAATCGGAATTGAGTCTGAAGATGTGTCTCGTCCCGAAACATCAGTTTTTTTTCTCCAGAGATGCTGCTTGACTCGCTGAGTTACTCCAGCTTTTTGTGTCTGTCTTCGGTTTAAACCAGCATGTGCAGTTCACTCCTTACACGGGTCTCTGCACAACATTGATTGGTAGCGTTCCGGACCCCTGGACCCGAGGACTCCGACCTGTATCTCTCAAAGAAGTACATATGAAAAATATCTCACGGACCATAAAAATGCGTAACCTTTCAGTAAAGTCCCTTTTAAAGTCCCTTTTAAAGATTATAGTTATTTTCTTGAATCTCATTAACATAACTCATGAATAAGTTGATGTCCATATGCGGATGTAAATCTTTATTTTTATTTATTTTTTAAATTCAATCCCACTGAAGATAATTTGTAATCACCTTCTGTCCCCTCTGTCCAGCTTCCGGGTTCACCGTTCGCAGGAGTTCCCACGGTACCCGCAAGAGTTATTACGGATATCGCACGGATATCGCACTGGCCACTACGTTCATATAATGTTGCAATACTCAACCACAAGTGTACAAGTCACTCTTGGAGAAATTCAAATTCTCTTTAATTTTCTCCCGAGTGACCAAGTTACACGATGACCTGCCGTTAGCGCTACGGTGGTCCACGGTGGTCCACGAATGCCGCACTGTTATCGCACGAGGTTCCCACGATGTTGAACTCTGGTTAACTCTTGCGTCAAGTCGCCCCGTGTAAAGGTGCCATAAGTATGCTCCTCAGAACCAGGGATTAATATGATGCTGCTGTACCTTTCCCATACTTCCTTTTTCCTCACCAGTCTAATTTTCTCTTATTATTCAAGCTTCCTTGCCCTCCACCTGCCTTCCCATCATTCCAATAGGAACTTCCATGCCTTAAACTCTTGTCATCATACTTTTAAAAGCATTCCACTCGCCAGACATTCCTTTGACTACAAATAACCTACACCAATCAAATTTAGCAAGTCTAATACCATCAAAGTTGGCCTTATCCCAATTCAGAATTTTAACTTGTGGCCCCACATAGTCCTTATCCACAACAGTTTTAAAGCTAATAGAACTGTGGTAGTTGGATCCAAAAGGTTTGCCCACGTGTACTTCAGCCATTTGCTCTTCCGAATTTCCTAAGAGTAGATCAAGTATTGTCTGAGGAAACCTTTGTGAATCATTTGACAAATTCCACCCCGAATAAGCCCTTGCCACCATGACAGTCCCAGTCTATGTTGGGAAGTTTAAAATCCTCTATGATGACAACCCCAGTGCTCTTGGGCAGGGCTATTCCCAAACCAAGTTGTGATGCTTCCCGATAGCATGCTTTCTATGTTGCATTCATAGAAGTCGTAAAGAATCATTGGAGGCATCCTGAACTTTCTATGTTTCTGAGGAAGTAAAGGTGTTTGTATGATTATCCCCACAGTCAGATTATTTTGACAAATAATATCAATATTTTATTTGGGGAAAAATTAACGATGGGAAAGATTTTCACCCGTTGAAACTCACTAACACATCCCATAAAATGGGCATAAGTTAATTAGTATGCGGAAATTAAAAATTTATATATTTTATTCAGGATGTAAACTTTCATTACAAATTGCATGAAATGTGGGAGGATAGTAATTATTTAAATGGATGCTGCTGTCACATATCTGATGTAGACACATTGCTTGGCTGAGAATCAAGAAATATCAGAAAGATCTTTTCAAATTTACAAAAATATGTTTTCAAAATAAAAGTTTATTTAAATTTACGCGACTTCTAATTTTTTTAAATGTTTAATTATGCTGCTCTTCCATCTCAAAGTTTGTTATGAACTTAATAATGTTCTTTTGATTTTTTGTTGTTGTAACACTTTGTTTGAAAAGGTACATCAGGGAACACTATCAATGTCCTTGGTCTTCTCCATTGCCAGAGTGAGGACAAACAAACTGGAAAAACACCATGTTTGGGTAGATTGCCTTTGTTACTATGTCCACCCATCTGACTATCAAGCCCCTCTCACCTGCATCACCTATCACTTGCCATGCTTTGTCCCACCTTCACCACTCTTTTCCCATTTTCTCACCCCTACTTCTTGAGTCTGAAGAAGGGTCCATTCCCAAAACATTGCCTATACATCTAGTTTAGTTTAGTTTAGAGATACAGCGTGAAAACAGGCCCTTCGGCCCACTGAGTCCACACCGACCAGTGATCCCCACACATTAACACTATCCTACACACAATAGGGACAATTTACACATACACCAAGCCAATTAACCTACATAGGCACGTCTTTGGAGTGTGGAAGGAAACCGAAGATCTCGGAAAAAACCCACATGTTCACGGGGAGAACGTACAAACTCCGTACAGAGAGCACCCATAGTCGGGATCAAACCCGGGTCTCCGGCGCTGTAAAGGCTGTAAGGCAGCAACTCTACCACTATGCTGTGAAAGTTTGTTTCTTAAAAAGCAGATAGCAACAAACGTTGAAGGTAGACCATGGCAATCTTGAATTGATTTGTCAGATGGGAGTAGCAAAAGATCGACAATGAGCACAAACATTGCTCAGTGCTTCTCGGGCTCCCACTCACAGAACAAAGGACAGTTAGGACAATTATATATTTTTCTTATCAGTAAAACACTCCTACCAATTCTGAATATGGCATGACTGAAAGATTCTGTAGCCTTTCACAATATAGGAAAGCTGGGTCCAAATCAAGCTCATCCAATGACAAGTTATTACTTATCCCTGGAGTGTCAGTTATTTTTTTCAATCTTGGCTTCTTTATGGCCTTGAAGAAGCACATGTTATTACGCAGGCTGCTATCTTAATGTCTTTATTGAAAAGACAACCTGTCCTCCATATTGTGTTCCATATAATTTACAAAGCCATTCAGACTTGGCACCGAGCCAATCTTTTGTTCTGCTAGACCATGCTTTTGTAGAAGAACGACTCCATTTTAGATTTGATTATTAGATTTGACTATTAGCTCTTTCACGCCACCATGATTCATAGATGCTGCCTGACCCACTGAGTTCCTCCAGTACTTTGTTTTTTGCTTAACACTCATGTTGTATACATTCAAGGGACAGTGACATCCTCTTGATACCAACCAAGCTAATTTGATGGTACACTTGTTATGCCCACTATTGTCAGCAACACAGTTGGTTGTAATTGTCTGAAGCTGGATTAAGTGGAAGAGATGCCTGTGAGAAAGCATTGACCTCCCCACCATTGAAGGGATCTACATGAGTTGTTGCTTAAAAAATGCAGCCAATATAATCATAGACAACACCACTCTGGCCACGCTCTCACTTCATTACTACCATTAGGAAGCAGGTGCAGGAGCCTGAAAACCATGACCACCAGGCACAAGAACAGTTTCTTCCCAACAGCTCTTGAACAATGCACAATACTAACCATTACTTCAGAAATGGCCTACCATGGGCATTGTAAAAACAAAGAACTGCAGTAACTCAGCAAGTCAAGGAGCAACTCCCATAGACATTGACAGTGGTGGGTGCCTGGAACATGCTGCTAGGGGTGGTGTTAGAGGCAGATATGACAGTAGTGTTTAAAAAGTATTTGGATGGATTTCTGGATATGCAGAGATACTGCCTGACTTGCTGAGTTACTCAGCAATTTGTGTCTGACCATAGACTTTGTTTTGGTTGCTCTATGTACGTTGGTTTTGCACTATTATAGTCTGGTTAACTGGTATTAATGATTATTAGTTTATCGTATTTTTGATTATTTATTGTGTTATTGCATTAATGGGCCTGTTAAACCGTAGCAATAAGAATTCATTGTTCCATTGCCGGTACACATGACATGACAACTAAACACTGTTGACCCTTGACGTATCCTTTCATCACTTTGCTGGCTTTGTCCCACCAACACTCATCCAGCTTTCCTCCCCCTCCTACAGACAGTCTGAAGAAGGATGTAGACCCAAAATGTCACTTTTCCGTGTTCTCCAAAGATGCTGCCTGAACTGTTAAGTTAACCCAGCATTTTGTGTCTTTTTTTGTAAACCAGCATCTGCAGTTCCCTGTGTCTGCCGTTTACTCTTGATTCTCCGGATTCTTCAGATGACCTATTCAGTATTGAGCTTCACAGGTTGCAACAATAACTTCTCAGGAATAATCACTTCTTGATCAAAATACTAATGATTGAAAATGTAACATTCTTCTGACAAAGTCCATTGGGGCAAGTTTAAATTAAAATGTCAGGTGGGCTGAGCACTATAATATAGAAGTATAAAAGAAGAATAAGATAAGTTAAAGATGAAAATTGTTGGATAACCTTTGAGAAAGATACAGTACTACTCTAAACAGGAGCAGATAAAGTATGCTGATGAATAATTCATTCAGAATGTATGTGTGTGTATAAGCATGAAGAATAGTGCTTAACATTAGTGAACTGCAAGTAAAAATAGAAATTAGTAACAGAGGAAAATAATGCAATGAAAATAATTGAAAATAAGTGAGGTTACCATTGTTGTTATGCCACAGTAATACCATTTAACTTTCTTCTTATTTTTTCCATGCATCCATAAATAAAAAGGTGGTACAATAGTATAGCTGGTAGAGCTGCTGCCACTCTGCAACGAGACCCAGGATCGAACCTGACCTCAGGTACTGTCTGTGTGGAGTTGGCACATTCTTCCTGAGACCACATGGGTTTCCTCTGGGTGCTCTGGTTTTCTCCTGCATCCCAAAGATATGGGGTTTGCAGGTAAATTAGCCTTTATAAATCCCCCTAATGTGTATGAAGAAACTGCAGATGCTGATTTAAACCAAAGATAGACATAAAAACTGGAGTAACTCAGCAGGACAGGCAGCAACACTAGGGAGAAAGAATGGGTGGCGTTTTGGATCGAGACCCTTCTTCAGACCGGTTAGGGATAAGGGAAATGAGAGATATAGATGATGATGTGGAGAGAACTTGATCTCACTGTCTCCATCACAGGACATAGACTATTGACTGAATTCTATTACAAACCCACTGACTCCCACAACTATCTTGACTACATTTCTTCCCACCCTGCTTCCTACAAAGACTTTACCCCTACTCCCAATTCCTCCATCTACGCCGCATCTGCGCCCAAGAATAGGTGCTCCATACTAGAAGATCCGAGATGACCTAATTCTTTAGAGAACGGGGGTTCCTCTCTCCCGTCATAGATGAGGTCCTCACTTGAGTCTCCTCGGTACCCTGCAGCCGTGCCCTTCTCCACTCTTAGTCGCAACAGAGACAGAGACCCCCAAGCCATTACCTTCTACCCCATCAGCTGTCACATACAACAATTAATCCTCCAAAATTTCTGACACCTCCAACTGGATCCCACCACTCGCCACATTTTCCCATCTCCACCCATTTCTGCCTTCCGCAGAGATCATTCCCTCCGCAACTCTCTGGTTAACTCATCCCTTCCCACCCAAACCACCCCCTCCTCAGGTACCTTCCCTTGTAACCGCAGAAGATGCACCACCTGTCGCTATACCTCCTCCCTCGACTCTGTCCAGGGACCCTGACAATCCTTTCAGGTTAGGCAAGGGTTTACTTGCACCTTCTCAAACTTCATCTACTGTATCCGCTGTTCAAGGTGTGGACTCTTATACATCGATGAGACCAAACGCAGACTGGGCGATCGTTCTGCGGAACTCCTTAGTTCAGCCCGCCTGAACAAAACCTGATCTCCCGGTTGCTGGACACTTTAATTCTCCTTCCCATTCCTACACAGACCTTTCTGTCCTCGGTCTCCTTCATTATCAGAGTGAGGCTAAACGCAAATTGGAGGAACAGCATCTTATATTTCACTTGGGCAGCTTGCAGCCCAGTGGTATGAATATTGATTTCTCTCACTTTAGTTATCCCAGGCATTCCCTCTCTCTCTATCCCTCCCCCACCCAAGTTGTTCTAGCTTCTCATTTTCACCCCTTTGCTTACAGTGCCTGTTTCCTTTATCATCATTACTTTTTTGCATTTCTTTAATTCATTGTTCTTTATCTCTACACATCATCGTCTATATCCCTCGTTTCCTTATCCCTAACCTGTCTGAAGAAGGGTCTCGACCCGACACGTCACCCATTGCCTGTCCCGCTGAGTTACTCTGTATGGTGTGGATGCAGAAGTGTGATAACATAGAACTAGTGTGAATAGGTGATCAATGGTTGCCATAGACTTGGGCCGAAGGATTTGTTTTTAGGTTGTATCTCCAAATTAAACTAAAAATAACATATATGGCAATGTGCCTTGAGCTCCAGCTGTAAGGTTTAAATGCTGAAAATGAGTTGCTATGTGATTTTCTCAGTGAATGTTTCCAACCAACCATTAATAATATGAGGGCAGTGCTTTATATTTGAGAGAGGTAATGATGCTTTATCTGGCATTGAAAAATTAATTGATCCAAATATAATTTACTTTTCTCAATTATTCCAGGGTTTTACTTCGACTGATTCACTTGTGATTCATAATGTGATGCTCATTCCTTTGCCTTGCTAACACAGACCTGACGGGTGTCAGGAAGAAACTGGTGGGCCGCCGAGAACGAAGATGCACCCAGCGGATCACCATGGCTACGTGTTGTAGCAGGCCTGGTTCGCTGCCATGAAGAACCCCTTTTGGAGAGGGCTGGTGTTCATGTCCCAGACCTCTCTAATGCAGAGTGCAAACTGCAAGCTCGGTAATTCACTACTCCACTGCTGGGCCCAGTGATGAGTGCCGCAACATAGCTGCAGGGAATGGAGGGAGCTGGGTGTGGAACAGCTATAGTGGCACTGTGCCCAAAGAACTGCCACAATCTTCTTAAAGGCACAAGTCTGAAAGGCATCCCCTGCTTCAATGTTTTAGGACTTGTGGCTCTGATCTCCAGCATCTCATTCTTCCACATTCTAGCATGAACCGGTGGAAGCCTGAGACATGTTGGATGCCAGAGAGGGTCAGCAGTCTCACTGGGAACCACCTGAGCTGTTAGACATCCCCAAACAAGTTGCTAACTATAGATTGTGTACTAATGACTCTGAAGGAGAAGAGATGACCTGTATTCGCACAGAGGAAGAACACTCCTGGAGGACACAGAGTGCTGGAGTAACTCAGCGGGTCAGGCAGTATTTCTGGAGAACATGGATAGGTGACGTTTTGGGTCGAGGGTCTTGACCCGAAATGTCACCTGTCCATGTTCTCCAGAGATGCTGCCTGACCCACTGAGTTGCTCCAGCACTTTGTGGCCTTTTGTGTAAACCAACATCTGCAGTTCCTTATTTCTACAACCTCCCCCACAACCACTGGTTATCCGTTGGCAGTCTATAGATCACAGGGGTTTCTAGCCCATGGCCAGGCATTCCCCTTGTACATGATGAGGGGGTTAAAGAGTATTGGAGACACAAGACACTGCAGATGCTGGAACCTTGAGCAAAAATATAAACTGAAGGGCTGGAGAAACTCTACGGGTCAGGCAGGATCTGTGGAGGAAATGGACAGACAACGTTTTGGGTCTGGACACCTCTTTAGACTGATGGAGCAGTGACGAGAAAGCTGGGAAAGAGAGAGGGGTCAGGGGAAAACCTGGAAAATGATAAGTGGCTATAAGTTAGGGGAGGGGCTGGGGTTTGATTAGCAGATGGGTGGAGTAAATGACAAAGGCTAGAGGTAAAAAGGAGACAAAGGTTGCTCGATAAAAAGAAAATTTAAAAGAAAAAAGAATGTAAAAAACTAAAGAGCATTCTTCAAATGAAATCCTTAGAATAAGCGTGTATAGTGTTTCAGTGAAGCCTAATTTGAATGCCTCTGTAAAATTCCCAAACCAGCTGCTGATTATCTGTCTTTGACTTTAAATCACCAACAACCACACGTTTGTTCCCAATCAGTGACTGGTGTTACAAGAGGATATTGGGTTAAGCATTAACTGCTCAGTATCACACAATCTCCTTCATGGGACTTCATCGGCCTGAAGAAAAGTCCTGTCCTGAAACATCACCTGTCCATTCGCTCCACAGTTGCTGCCTGACCCAGATATGAAGGGTTTAGAAGGATGTGGGCCAAATGCAGGTAATTGGAACTAGCCCACCTGGTTGGCATTGACAAGATGGGCTGAATGCTTTCTGTGCTCTACGATTCTATGACTAACAGTTTAAATTATAACTCATTTATGCAAATGAATGAACGTGCTATTAGCTGCGACAGACAAGAAGGCACACCAACGCCTCTACTTCCTTCGGAGACTAAGGAAATTTGGCATGTCTCCAATGACTTACAAACTTCTGCAGATATACCAATGAAAACATCATTATTGGTTTGGGAACAGCTGTAAGCAAGACATCAAGAAATTGCAGAAAGTTGTAGATGATGCCCTATCCATCACACAGACCATGTCCCCCACCATTGACTCCATCTACACTTCATGCTCCCTCGGAAAAGCAGTCAACATAATCACTTGGCCCACCCTGGTCATTCCTTCTTCTCTCATCATCTGTCTGTCAGAAAGTAAAGAAGTTTCTTAATTATTTCCTCTAACCAATGGGTCTTTTTTTTTCATTGATCACTCTTTTACACGAACACAACTTTCTTTCTCTCACTTTCTCTACTTTCTTTATCTATATCTTTCCTTAAGCTTAAAACATGAAGCGTACAATAAATGTAATAAGATATTTCTGGCTTGTACTATTGTAATTTACAGTACTTCTAATAAATAAAAATATTTAAAAAAGAAAAGAAAGTATAAAAGTGCGCACCACGAGACTCAAGAACAGCTTCTTGCCCTCTGTTATCGGGCTTCTGAATGGTCCTTCCATAAACTGGGATACTGTCCAATTCACCTCTACTCCATTGTGTATTTTGAACTTTTTGTATGGAACCAGTGAGTGCTACAACAGTGCGACAATGCTGAGAACTATATTCTGTATTTTGTATCTTCCCCTTTGCTCTATCTATTGTACCTGAGTTTGACTTGATTGCATTTATGTATGATATATCTGCTCTGATTGGTTAGCATGCAGAGCAAAGCTTTTCACTGTACCTCGATAATAATAATAAACGCAAACCTCAACCTAAACCTAAACCTAAGCCTAAACCATTCTTTCAGCTTCAGATACTTTCTTCGCTGCCTTAGTATCTCTTTAATGTCTGTACGAACCACCAACAATCATGCCTGGATATAATGTTCTCTTAGAAATCATCCTCAAGCTGAAATAATCTTGTAACAAAATCCGCTTCATTCTCCATGCAGTTGCTGGGAACTGTGGGCAGGTACAGATGGCTTGGGATCTGGAAGTCAAACAGGGTGATGATGGCAAAATGAGGTAATTCAGTAATTGGGTTTTAAAATAACCCTAGTTAGTGAAGCACTTTGTGTCCATAAAGGGAATAACGTTTAGGCAAGATTAAGTACAGTAAAGTCCAATTAAAGATAGTCTACGCTTTCCGATGAGGTAGATGGGAGGCCAGGGCCTCTCTCCAGTTGGTGAGAGGATGGTTCAGTTGCCTGATAGCAACTGGGAAGAAACAGTCCCTGAATCTGGAGATATGCATTTTCACACTTCTGTACCTCTTGCCTGATGGGAGAGGGGAGAAGAAGGAATGACCGAGGTGAAACTGGTCCTGTGCTGTACTATTCTATGTTCTACATTCTTTAAAAGACACTTGCTTGGAGACCATTCACAGTAAAATAAGAGGAGAATAATGGATGAAAACTATTTGAGGCATCATCGTGTTGGGATGGAGCTGAATGTACAGTGTAGTTATTTTCTCATTAGTCTTGACACTGTAAATCTTTTATTAAATAGTGTTGTTAATTTGAATTACCAACTACGTTCCTGTAGCTAAAAGAAAGGTACTGAGATTAGAACATCCTACAGTATCGTTTGGCAGTTAATTCCAAAAAAGAACACTCACTATTCATAGTGAAGGTCTCAGAAACTGATAAACAGGAGATAGACACAAAAAACTGGAGTAACTCAGCGTGTCAGACAACATTTCTGGAGAAAAGGAATAGGTGACATTAGATAGAAGACCCTTCTTCCTTCTGGTAAACGGATACAGTAGCACTTAATAGTTAAGGTTTAGGTTTAAGTTTATTATTGTCAAGTGTACTGAGGTACTGTAAAACGCTTTGTTTTGATTGCTATACATCAGATCAGAACACAATACATAATTAAAATCGAATAAACCCAGGTACGATAGGTAGAGCAAAGGGGAAGATACAGAGTGCAGAATATAGTTCAGAGCATTGTCGTATACCAGGTCCAAAGACAACATCCATTGTATGCAGTAGGGTAGAGGTGAATCAGCCAGTCCCCAAGCTTATGGAAGGACTGTTCAGAAGACTGATAACAGAGGAAGAAGTAGTTCTTCTGAAGAGTCTGGTGGTACATGCTTTCAAGATTCTATATCTTCTGCCCGATGGCAGCAGGAAGAAGAAGGAATGACATTCCTGTATTTTAAAGTATAAAGTAAAAATGAATGTGGTTTCAAACAAATATTTGGGGATAGCTGTGGGGGAAATATCAGTAATGATAATAACCAGACTCTGTGTAAATCTATCACGTAATAATTCAGTGTTATAATTTTTCAATTTCTCATTTCATAGCCACATCACTTTGGACTTGAATGAAGGTCAATGGTACTGGCAAGCTAGCGAGTGCGTGCATTAAGATTAATCATCAGTTTTAAAAGTAGACAGTAATGGGACTCATTGAGTCCTATGAGGGAAGTCAATGAATCACTCAACCAATCTCTCCAGAGCTGAAGGTGAATATCTATTTAAAAAAAAAGCTAGAATATAGAAGAAATGAAAAAATGCATTCAATTATAACAATCTAATTCTTACAGATCTAACATTATCATGGTTTTGTTTTTGGGAGCACTACCCTTGTTAGTGAAGATTAGAACTCTGAATCAACATAGCTCATACCTCATAGAACATAGAACTAGAAGAGTACAGCACAGGAACAGGCCCTTCGGCCCGCAATGACTGTGCCGAACATGATGTCAAGTTAAATTAATCCACTCTGCCTGCACATTATTCATATCCCTCCATTCCTGTATATCGGTAAGCCTAGCTAAATGCCTCTTAAATGCCTCTCTTGTATCTGCCATCACCTTTGGAAGTCCATTCTAAGGCTCCCACCACTTTGTGTAAAAAACTTGCACCGCACATTTCCTACAAACTTTATCCCTCTCACCTTAAAACTATGCCGCCTTGTCTTCAGATTCAGATTCAGATTCAGAAAACTTTATTGTCTGTCGTAACAGAAAATCTTCTTTGACGTGGATCAACATACAACCAGGACAATGTACTGATAAGCAGTCATACAACACAGATTTCTACGAGCACACACAGTGTGTATAGATCTTAAAAGCAAGTATAAAGATTAGAAACTGTAAAAATAGACAAGATAAAAGTTGTGTCTTTGACATTTTCACCTTGAGATAAAGGTTCTGACTGTCTACCCTATCTGTGCCTCGTGTAATTTTATACACATCTATCAGATCTCCCCTTAGCCGCCAGGGAAATCAATCTGTCTATCTAAACTCCATATACAGTAGTTTGCAAAAGTTTTCATACCCCTTGAACTTTTCCACATTTTGTCACGTTACAACCACAAACGTAAATGTATTTTATTGGGATTTTATGTGATAGACCAACACAAAGTGGTGCATAATTGTGAAGTGGAAGGAAAATTATACATGGTTTTCAAATTTTTTTACAAATAAAAAACTGAAAAGTGTGGTGTGCAAAAGTATTCAGCTGAGTCAATACTTTGTAGAACCACCTTTCGCTGCAATTACAGCTGCAAGTCTTTTGGGGTATGCCTCTACCAGCTTTGCACATCTAGAGACTGAAAATTTTGCCCATTCTTCTTTGCAAAATTGCTCAAGCTCAGTCAGATTGGATGGAGAGCGTCTGTGAACAGCAATTTTCAAGTCTTGCCAGAGATTCTCAATTGGATTTAGGTCTGGAATTTGACTGGGCCGTTCTAACACATGAATATGCTTTGATCTAAACCATTCCATTGTAGCTCTGGCTGTATGTTTAGGGTTGTTGTCCTGCTGGAAGGTGAACCTCCACTCCAGTCTCAAGTCTTTTGCAGACTCTAACAGGTTTTCTTCCAAAATTGCCCTGTATTTGGCTCCATCCGTCTTCCCATCAACTCTGACCAGCTTCCCTGTCCCTGCTGAAGAAAAGCATCCCCACAGCATGATGCTGCCACCACCATGTTTCACAGTGGGGATGGTGTGTTCAGGGTGATGTGCAGTGTTAGTTTTCCGCCACACATAGCGTTTTGCATTTAGGCCAAAAACTTCAATTTTGGTCTCATCTGACCAGAGCACATTCCTCCACATGTTTGCTGTGTATCCCACATGGCTTGTGGCAAACTGCAAACAGGACTTCTTATGGCTTTTTTTCAACAATGGCTTTCTTCTTGCCACTCTTCCATAAAGGCCCGATTTGTGGAGTGCACGACTAATAGTTGTCCTGTGGACAGATTCTCCCACCTGAGCTGTGGATCTCTGCAGCTCCTCCAGAGTTACCATGGGCCTCTTGGCTGCTTCTCTGATCAATGCTCTCCTTGCCCTGCCTGTCAGTTTAGGTGGACGGCCATGTCTTCGTAGGTTTGAAGTTGTGCCATACTCTTTCCATTTTCGGATGATGGATTGAACAGTGCTCCGTGAGATGTTCAAAGCTTGGGATATTTTTTTATAACCTAACCCTGCTTTAAACTTCTCCACAACCTTATCCCTGACCTGTCTGGTGTGTTCCTTGGGCTTCATGATGCTGTTTGTTCACTAATGTTCTCTAACAAACCTCTGAGGCCTTCACAGATCAGCTGTATTTATACTGAGATTAGATTACACACAAGTGGACTCTATTTACTAATTAGGTGACTTCTGAAGGCAATTGGTTGCACTGGATTTTATTTAGGGGTATCAGAGTAAAGGGGGCTGAATACGTTTGCACGCCACACTTTTCAGTTTTTTATTTATTTTTTTAATTTGAAAACCATGTATCATTTTCCTTCCACTTCACAATTATGTGCCACTTTGTGTTGGTCTATCACATAAAATCCCAATAAAATACATTTACGTTTGTGGTTGTAACGTGACAACATGTGGAAAAGTTCAAGGGGTATGAATACTTTTGCAAGCCACTGTACATAATCCAATTAAATCCAGGCTGATATTGATGAATTAAACGGTCTCCACAAAAAAGAGGTTGGGAATCGGGAATCTGTGGAATGAGAAACAAGGTATGAACTGGGGCCACCAATTCAGACTCTCAATTTGTGTTGGATTATATTCGATGCACACCATTTACTTACCTTGCTCCATCTCCTTTGTTCGACCTGCAAAGTGATCCATTGTAACCAAAAGGAGAAAGGATTTCCAAAATACTTATGGGCCTGTGGGAGAGTCTACGTGGGAGAGTCGCCACATGGTCGCCACATGTTCACAGGTAGTTGCCGGGGAGTCGCCTTCATGGTGGTGAGGAGTACCTGCATTCTGGGAACTAGTGGCAGCCTCATTATGGTCGCCGTGAATTTTTCAACATGTCGAAAAATTAGCGGCGACTAGAATGAAGCCACCATGGAGATTAGCGAGAATTCTCGAGCCGTAGGGGGGTCGCCAGGAGGTCCTAGTGGTTTGCCAGGAGGTCGAAGGTCCTCGGAGGTTCTCATAGGTTGTAGCCGGTGCTGACCGGTGAATTTCATTGGCTCATTGGAGAAAAAAAGGTAAGCAGTGGTTTTCAGAATTAAGGATAACCGACCGGTAATGTTAAATGTCCGCCGAGCTTCACTGTCATGTATCTCAGGCTTCTTAAAAGTTGGCTCCACTCCTCCCCCCCCCCCCCCCTCTCACCCCCTATTTTAAAGGACTTACCATACGCTGTGCTTTAGCTGTCTTTCTACAGCACCAACCTTCCTGTTCATCGCGGTGTGTGTCTGTATCACCTTGGCTTTGCATCGTGTGAATTTTTTACACAGGGCAAGCGGGGGGAGTGCAGTATAAAAAATTCACATGGGCTGGTGAAGGAAATGATGTCTATGTGGTCACAGTCGCTATTCCCGTTCCCGGTTTTTCAGGCGACTGCCTGCAACTTGACAGTCAGAATCAGAATCAGAATAGAATCAGAATAGTACTTTATTTGCCAATTATGTTTTGCAACATACAAGGAATTTCATTTGCTAATTCAGGCATACAAATAAAAAGCAACAGATCACCCAAAACACATTTTAACATGAACATCCACCACGGTGACTCTTACACATTCCTCACTGTGATGGAAGGGGAAATAAAGTTCAAGTCTCTTCCCTTTGTTCTCCCGCGGCCCGCTGAAAAATCGCCTAAGTGGGACAGGTCCTTAAAAATCTTCAGTAAAAAGGTGCATTCTAATTTTACTCTTGGTTTTAGTTTTAACATGAAATTCTGCTGGAAGACCATCAATTCAGTGAAAGATGCACTTTGGTCTGCCCAAATCTTGTTGGTCTCCCAGCACAGCAAGTTGTCCATATGGGAATGTTGCCGACCAGTTCACTCTACACCACAGGAGTATGAGCTGAGGATGCACTGAAGCTCAGTGGAGCCATCACAAAGGCTCAGTGGGGAAGAACCACAGTCTAGGGTCCTTCCACTGCTGGACATTGAGGTGCAGAGGCCACTGGGGATAACCCTCAAACAAGGCAATTATATCATCCCATTGGAAGGACAGGTGTGTAAAGATAGGTGCAATATTGAAATTATAGGCATTAAAATGTATTAAGAGTTTCTGTAAGGTTTTTGTTTTATGTATCTTTTTATATTATGAACAAAGTTTATTTTTGGAAAAAGGTCAAATTTTTCATGATGGTCCAACAAGAAACAGAATCATAACTCTCTAATAAATGCTTCAATCAGATATCTGATCACTTTCGTCACAAAAAGCCATGCAAGGTAACTTTCCTGGCTTGATGAATCACTGCTGTATAATAACAACAGCTAACTTATCCTTCCTCAGGTATCGGCTCCAAAAATCAATAGAACTAGTGATGGTATTTCGGCAAGGCTACACACATTAGAAGCTAACTTCTTCAATTATGTCTACTGCATTCGGTGCTCATAAAATGGCTTCCTTTATATCGGCGACATCAAACATAGACTAAGATATTGTTTCACCGAACACTTGCACTTGGTCCACCTAGGCATGTTGAATCTCCCGGTTGCTAACCATTGGATCGCCTGGTTGCTACCAATGCTAATCCCCTTCCCATTCCCATACTGATCTTTATGTTCTGGGCCTCCTCCATTGCCAGAGTGAGGTGACATACAAACTGGAATATCAGCACCTCATATCCTGTGTAGGAAGGAACTGAAGACGCTGGTTTAAACTGAAGATAGACACAAAATGGTGGAGTAACTCAGCGGGACAGGCAACATCTCTGGATAGAAGGAATTTAGGTAGCTTACAAACCAATGGTATGAGCATTGAATACTCCAATTTTATGCCACCTCTCCCATTCTTGTGCCATTTCTTCCATTATCACTACTCGCGTTACACCCACCTCCCCCCATTATCCCCTTCCACCTACATCCTTCCCTCTTGCTTTACATTTCACTCCTCCTCTTTTCTTTTAATCTATCACTCTTTTTATTCCTTTTCACCTCTCACCTTTGTCACTTACTCCACCCATCTGTCAATATAAAACCCCCTCCCCTCATCTGTACTCACCTTTCACATCTCAGACTTTGTCCCACCCCTACCTCTCTTTTCCAATTTTCTCCACCCTACTACAATCAATCTGAAGAAGTGTCCCAACCTGTAAAATTGCCTCTCCATTCCTTCCACTGACGCTGACTGTCCTGCTGAGTAACTCCAGCAGTTTGTGCTTTCTCCTCGTTGTGTTCAAGCTTCCTCGAAATAAAGACCACTGTTTCTTTAATCTGGTTTACATTCTGCACTAGTCCCCTTGTTTTTAAATGATTTATTCATTCGGATTATGAATCATTTTGCACCATTGCAATTCCTGACTTTTGAAAAAAAACAAAGATAGTTTGCCCTCGAGATCAATTAGTGTTTTAGAGATACAGCATGGAAGCAGGCTCTTTGGCCCATGAGTCCACACTGACAATCAATCACCTGATTTTGATTATTTTTGATTAAATAAACCTCTTATTTGATATAGAAATGTGAACTGATGACTAAAATTCAAGTATTCCAAAAGTGAAGTTGTTTTTGTTTGTGTTCCGAAGTGTGCATTAATTAAACAGTAACTGTTCTGCCATGAACAACACAAGAAAAATAATTATATTGTTCATGGAATTGTACTGATGGGTTTGGATTAAAACACCCACATGTTGCTCTGCGAACGTAAGGATTAAAACAATCTAGATGATTAAATATTTGTTCATTGCACTGGTAATTAATAAAGATCACTGTAGCTAGTGTCAAATTTATTGCCGCGGGAACAAACCCTTCAGCCAAACACACCAGAAAACATGAAATATTGAAAATGAAATGTCATTGTAGGTAAGATATACATGCACGTTTAGCACTCTAACATAGTAGTCATTGTTGCCGCTGAGAGGCTGTTGCCTAGTGGGCTCGAGCTGACCTCCTGCTGAGGTGGCAGGACACTCTCATGAAGAGAGAGGAAGAGAGAGGGAATGTCGGTTCTTATATACTAGGGCACACCCCTATACCCCGTGACCCTACCTCCGACTGCTGAGGGTTCGCATAACAAGAGTCGCCTAACCACTGGGTGCCGCTACAATGCATTAATTTACCATCTGGATCATGTACGTCAAAGTGGAATGTGAGATAAGAGGGAAGTAGAGTCTGAGGAGGTGGATTATGTTTGTTAGTCTCTTTACATTACTTCCCAGGGGGGAAAGGGGGGAGGGAGGGAGGGGAGATAGTGGGGAGTTGGGGGGCAGAGGGGGGGAGGGGGAGGGAGAGAGAGGAGGGAGTGAGGGGATGGGAGAGGGGAGAGGGGGAGGGAGGGAGGGGGGAGAGAGAGTAGGGAGAGGGGGTTGAGAGGAGGGAGGTAGAGAGGAGGGGGAGAGGGGGGAGAGGTGGAGGGGAGAGCGAGCGGGCTGCAAAAAGCGGAGAGAGTCCGGGGAGAGAGAGAGAGAGCTGTTGTACAGGGCCCAACTCTAGTACAAAGCTCTGGGCTTCTCTCGGGAAAACCGGGTCGAGGCACGATCATGCTGCGTGTTGCTCTTTGTGACATCATCACTCAGGTGCTCATCGGCATCACTCGGGTTCTCTCAGAAAACCCGAGCCGAGGTGCGAGCGTACTCCGTTTTGAGCGGCTTCATTCCAGAGCTCTGGGCTGGGTGCTGCGCTGTGGACGGCCGGCCTAGTGCGCGTGGACTGTGAGTCGGGAGGCGACAAAATGATTGCGAGTCGGGGGGGGGTGTGGTTAACGTAACTCGTCATCAGCTTTAATCCAGAGCCTGGGGGGGAGGGGCGGTGGGGAAGGGGCTGGGCCTTGTGCGGGGCGGAGCGATGCGGATGGCAGGCAGTTCGACTGTGTGCAAGAGGAGCCATTGTGACTTCATCCAGCTCGTTAGATTTTAAAAAGATGTCAGATTGGTGAACAATTTTAGTAAAAAAACTCGGGCAATAATAATCCAAATTTTCAGATGAGGGGATTTTTGAGATAATGAGGTAAATCTCTACTGGAATATGTAAAAAATTCACCGTTACCACGTCGAGTTTTCGAGGAGATGTGAATCAAAAAAGATCAGAGTTTTATATTATAACTAGACCAAGTGCAGAATGAGTGAGTGGAGGAGGTGGGGGGGGGGGGGGGGGGGGAGTGCATGAGTGAATGTAAATGTGAATTAGCTAGCAAAATGGAAAACATCACGGAGTTTCAGAGTGTGGTTTTGGAGGACCAAGGAATCAAAGGCCGAATCTGACATAGACACACACACACACACACACACACACACACACACACACACACACACACACACACACACACACACACACACACACACATACACACACACACACACACACACACACACGGTTTTAATAGTATATAGATGGATAGATAGTTAAGAGGCTGCAGCAAGTAAGAATTCAATGTTCTCTATCCAGTAAATTTGATGACGAAACTTTCTTGATATCTTGAATAACAACTAAAAAGCTGGAATTGTGGCAATCTAAAATAATGAAAATAAACTTCTGAAGACGGCAGTTCAGGGTAGGTTCTGTTGAACAGTCAACAACATGAAACATTAATTGTTTCTCTGTCCACAAGTACACCCTGGCCATGCTCTCTTCTTGTTGCTATGATTTAGAAGAATATACAGGAGCCTGAAAACCGTGACCTCCAGGTTCAAGAATAGCTTCTGATCTCCTGAGTATCTTCAGCATTTTTTTGTTTTTTATTTCAATAAAACCAGAAAGGTTTTCCTTCTGTGCCACTATCTGCTGATCTCAGACAGCAATATTGCACCAATATCATTACGAAGCAGTGAGGCAACTAGAGTCAAAAGATCCATAGAACATAGAACAAATACAGCACAGGAAAAGGTCATTCAGCCCACAATGTCTGTGCTCAACAAGGCCCAAGAGCCATTGGAGCGGTCGCAGAGGGAGGAGCTACGCCCGAGCGGTAGGCTTAAAACCCGAGCGCGGGGCTTGTTTTTTACAGAGGCCCAAGAGCCGTTGGAGCGGTCGCAGAGGGAGGAGCTACGCCCGAGCGGTACGATAAAAACCCGAGCGCGGGGCTTGTTTTTTACAGAGGCCCAGGAGCTGTTGGAGCGGTCGCAGAGGGAGGAGCTACACCGAGCGGTAGGCTTAAAACCCGAGCACGGAGCTTGTTTTTTACAGAGGCCCAGGAGCCGTTGGAGCGGTCGCAGAGGAAGGAGCTACGCCTGAGCGGTAGGGTTAAAACTCGAGCGCGGGGCTTGTTTTCTACAGAGGCCCAGGAGCAATTGGAGCGGCCGCAGAGGGAGGAGGAACCAACGCTGTAACGTTCCAACGTTCCATTCGCATTTCAAAACAAGTGGGCTTGAGGAAGCCGCTGATTGGTGGAAGCAGGCAAGAGGGAGCAGCTGATTGGGAGTCAGATCCCAGCTGATTGTATTGTAGCAGTTTGTATTGTATTGTATTGTATTGTACTTTGTATTGTATTGTATTGTACTTTGTATAGTATCCTAGGTAAGAGGGGAGTATGAGTGCCAGGGCAGTTTACTGTTCTGGATGTCAGATGTGGGGGGTCAAGGAATCTGTTAGCCTTCCAGACGTCCACATCTGCGGCAGGTTCGTCGAGATGGGGCTCCTAAGGGACCGTATTAGGAACCTGGAGCAGCAGCTCGATGACCTCCGTCTGGTCAGGGAGAGCGAGGAAGTCATTGAGAGGATTTACAGAGAGGTGGTCACTCCAAGACCACAGGAGGCAAGCACGTAGGTCACGGTTAGGAGGGGCAAGGGGCAGAGGCAGGGACTAGAGAGTACCCCGGTGGCTGTACACCTTGACAATAAGTACTCCTGTTTGAGTACCGTTGGGGGGGACAACCTACCTGGGGGTAGCAACAGCGGCAGGGCCTCTGGTACAGAGACTGGCCCTGTTGCTCAGAAGGGTAAGGAAAAGAAGAGGAGGGCAGTAGTAATAGGGGACTCTATAGTTAGGGGGTCAGATAGGCGATTCTGTGGATGCAGTCTGGAGACCCGGATCATAGTCTGCCTCCCTGGTGCCAGGGTCTGGGATGTGTCTGAACGTGTCCAAGATATCCTGAAATGGGAGGGAGAGGAGCCAGGGGTCGTGGTACATATAGGTACCAATGACATAGGTAAAAAAAGAGAAGAGATCCTGAGAGGAGAATTTATGGAGTTAGGGGGAGAGTTAAGGAGAAGGACCGCAAAGGTAACGATCTCGGGATTACTGCCTGTGCCACGTGATAGTGAGAGTAGGAATGGAGCAAGGTGGAGGATAAATGCGTGGCTGAAGGACTGGTGCAGAGGGCAAGGATTCAAGTTTCTGGATCATTGGGATCTCTTTTGTGGAAGGTGGGACCTGTACAAAAAGGATGGGTTGCACTTGAACCCGAGGGGGACCAATATCCTGGCGGGGAGATTTGCAAAGTCTACTGCGGAGACTTTAAACTACAAATAGGGACTCAAATAGAGAAAGCTAGTAGACAGTGTGTGAGGCAGGAGGCAGAGAAGGGAAGCACTCAGACCCAACATGTAGGGGGGGAAAGAAGAAAAAAATAATAAACAGAGAATAAGAGGTGGTGGGGTTCTTAAATGTGTGAGCAGAAAGACAGAGGGGTGTAAAATGAGGGTAGAAGCAATAGGTAGCAAGGTGAAAAGTAAAAGTGGCAGGCAGACAAATATAGGGCACAACTCAAAAATGGCAACTTTTCAACATAATTGTATAAGGGGTAAGAGCGTTGTAAAAACACGCCTGAAGGCTTTGTGTCTCAATGCAAGGAGCATTCGTAATAAGGTGGATGAGTTGAATGTGCAGATAGCTATTAATGATTATGATATAATTGTGATCACGGAGACATGGCTCAAGGGTGGGGAACATCGGTAGTGGGGAAACTGCTAGAGTCAGTTATTAAAGATGGGATAGCAGCACATTTGGAAAGTGGTGAAATCATTGGACAAAATCAGCATGGATTTACGAAAGGTAAATCATGTCTGACGAATCTTATAGAATTTTTCGAGGATGTAACTAGTAGCGTGGATAGGGGAGAACCAGTGGATGTGGTGTATCTGGACTTCCAGAAGGCTTTCGACAAGGTCCCACATAAGAGATTAGTATACAAACTTAAAGCACACTGCATTGGGTGTTCAGTATTGATGTGGATAGAGAATTGGCTGGCAAACAGGAAGCAAAGAGTAGGAGTAAACGGGTCCTTTTCACAATGGGGGGCAGTGACTAGTGGGGTACCGCAAGGCTCAGTGCTGGGACCCCAGCTATTTACAATATATATTAATGATCTGGATGAGGGAATTGAAGGCAATATCTCCAAGTTTGCGGATGACACTAAGCTGGGGGGCAGTGTTAGCTGTGAGGAGGATGCTAGGAGACTGCAAGGTGACTTGGATAGGCTGGGTGAGTGGGCAAATGTTTGGCAGATGCAGTATAATGTGGATAAATGTGAGGTTATCCATTTTGGTGGCAAAAACAGGAAAGCAGACTATTATCTAAATGGCGGCCGATTAGGAAAAGGGGAGATGCAGCGAGACCTGGGTGTCATGGTACACCAGTCATTGAACGTAGGCATGCAGGTGCAGCAGGCAGTGAAGAAAGCGAATGGTATGTTAGCTTCCATAGCAAAAGGATTTGAGTATAGGAGCAGGGAGGTTCTACTGCAGTTGTACAGGGTCTTGGTGAGACCACACCTGGAGTATTGCGTACAGTTTTGGTCCCCAAATCTGAGGAAGGACATTATTGCCATAGAGGGAGTGCAGAGAAGGTTCACCAGACTGATTCCTGGGATGTCAGGACTGTCTTATGAAGAAAGACTGGATAGACTTGGTTTATACTCTCTAGAATTTAGGAGATTGAGAGGGGATCTTATATAAACTCACAAAATTCTTAAGGGGTTGGACAGGCTAGATGCAGGAAGATTGTTCCCGATGTTGGGGAAGTCCAGGACAAGGGGTCACAGCTTAAGGATAAGGGGGAAATCCTTTAAAAACGAGATGAGATTTTTTCACACAGAGAGTGGTGAATCTCTGGAACTCTCTGCCACAGAGGGTAGTTGAGGTCAGTTCATTGGCTATATTTAAGAGGGAGTTAGATGTTGCCCTTGTGGCTAAAGGGATCAGAGGGTATGGAGAGAAGGCAGGTATGGGATACTGAGTTGGATGATCAGCCATGATCATATTGAATGGCGGTGCAGGCTCGAAGGGCCGAATGGCCTACTCCTGCACCTAATTTCTATGTTTCTATGTTTCTATGACCAAGGCTGGGAGCTGAACATCCAGGGATATTCAATATTCAGGAGGGATAGACAGAAAGGAAAAGGAGGTGGGGTAGCGTTGCTGGTTAGAGAGGAGATTAACGCAATGGAAAGGAAGGACATTAGCTTGGAGGATGTGGAATCGATATGGGTAGAGCTGCGAAACACTAAGGGGCAGAAAACGCTAGTGGGTGTTGTGTACAAGCTACCTAACAGTAGTAGTGGAGTTGGGG